>NC_090729.1:94119439-94121939 GCF_036898095.1 Palaemon carinicauda
ATTACATGAACTGAATAAATGATAGAAGAAGCAAGATTTGGTAATGTTTAAAAACACATCAGCAAGATGACAAAGTCATGTGATGCAAAGATACATTTACCGGGGTCTATATACCAGACACTTTTAAACATTTAAGAGTATTGGTAAATAATATGAATATGAATTTTAGCAAATAACATTTATTATGAATAACTTCGAACGTAGTAAATGGATAAATCAGGTTATTCGCCAATAATAATCTTACTTACCAATCTTAATCATTAAAGGCATTATCCCTTCATAGAATTTTTAAATAATATCTCATGTGATATATGTGTCAAATCCACACACACACACACACACACACACACACACACACACACACACATATATATATATATATATATATATATATATATATATATATATATATATATATATATATATATATATATATATATATCACTAGAATATCACTATGGAACGATAATATTTTTTTGTATCTGCTTATTACTTTAAATGTATATGGTAAATTATATTGAACACTTTTATAGGGCCTGATAGGGTCTGTCATTTTTCATAGGCTGTTTTCTATTATCCTAAATCCCAACCGAAAGGCTTACATAAATCTAAGAGCATATTACCATTCTTTGGGTAATTGTATTTACCATATTGATATTGCAAGGCTCCCAGATGAATACTGTTATAACTGAGTAAAGTTGACTTTCCATGAAAAAAAAAAAAAAAAAAGAAAAAAAAAAACTCTATTCGGAAACATATGACATCGACTGTCCGGTCTACCTAAAACTTATTTCATCAGAAATTTAGTTTTCCAGAACCATAGTTGAAGTACCTTAAATTTAGCAATAGTATCAAATAATGAAATTGAAATACGATTACACGGTGCTATTCAGTCTATCTTAGCAATCCAACGTTTACCAACGGTTATAAAAGCGGATGAGCAACTTGGTGGGTTAACGAGAATTTTGGGTGTGGAGAAAATGCCCCCCCCCCCCCATAATTCTCGATGAAGTTACTAGGAGCAGGGTGACAGATTGCGTTCAAGGCGATAGACAAGATGTCTTTTCTGCTTTTACTCCTGCTACCTGGCAGATGATCCTACTGGATTTAGTATGGACTGGCAGGGATCACTTGCTCTAGTTATATAGGCACTGTGCATCACAAGGAACTGACTATCCTTTGATGAATTTAGCCAATGATCCTCTATGGATATAGTCAGTGTATGGAAAGCGGAAATGACAGAATGGCCTCAAGTTCCGGGTATGTCGGGGGTTGCTATGAAGCTCCCAGTTCATAAATACATACATACATATACCAAGGCACTTCCCCCAATTTTGGGGGGTAGCCGACATCAACAAATGAAACAAAAAAAAAAGGGGCGGGGGACCTCTACTCTCTATGTTCCTCCATCCACCACAGATGAAGCTTCATAATGCTGAATCCCCTACTGCTGCTACCTCCGTGGTCATCTAAGGCATCGGAGGCAGCAGCAGGGCCTACCAGAACTGCATCACAATCGCTCGCCATTCATTCCTATTTCTAGCACGCTCTCTTGCCTCTCTCACATCTATCCTATCACCCAGAGCTTTCTTCACTCCATCCATCCACCCAAACCTTGGCCTTCCTCTTGTACTTCTCCCATCAACTCTTGCATTCATCACCTTCTTTAGCAGACAGCCATTTTCCATTCTCTCAACATGGCCAAACCACCTCAACACATTCATATCCACTCTAGCTGCTAACTCATTTCTTACACCCGTTCTCACTCTCACCACTTCGTTCCTAACCCTATCTACTCGAGATACACCAGCCATACTCCTTAGACACTGCATCTCAAACACATTCAATTTCTGTCTCTCCGTCACTTTCATTCCCCACAACTCCGATCCATACATCACAGTTGGTACAATCACTTTCTCATATAGAACTCTTTTTAAATTCATGCCCAACCCTCTATTTTTTACTACTCCCTTAACTGCCCCCAACACTTTGCAACCTTCATTCACTCTCTGACGTACATATGCTTCCACTCCACCATTTGTTGCAACAACAGACCCCAAGTACTTAAACTGATCCACTTCCTCAAGTAACTCTCCATTCAACATGACATTCAACCTTGCACCACCTTCCCTTCTCGTATATCTCATAACCTTACTCTTACCCACATTAACTATCAACTTCCTTCTCTCACACACTCTTCCAAATTCTGTCACTAATCGGCCAAGCTTCTCTTCTGTGTCTGCAACCAGTGCAGTATCATCCGCAAACAACAACTGATTTACCTCCCATTCATGGTCATTCTCGTCTACCAGTTTTAATCCTCGTCCAAGCACTCGAGCATTCACCTCTCTCACCACTCCATCAACATACAAGTTAAACAACCACGGTGACATCACACATCCCTGTCTCAGCCCTACTCTCACCGGAAACCAATCACTCACTTCATTTCCTATCCTAACACATGCTTTACTACCTTTGTAGAAACTTTTCACTGCTTGCA
>NC_090729.1:94131939-94136939 GCF_036898095.1 Palaemon carinicauda
CATGAACTGCTGATAGGTGCCATCCTTTTAGGCAAGGGATGGTTAATATCACCTAAACCATATGAGACGCTATCAAGCCTTGTCGGTTCCTACGTCTCATTATTGCTTCGATGTCCCAGATCAGTCTGAGGAGGTCTGATCTGCGTGAAGAGAGTTTCCCCAACTACGATGGGACTACCATGGCCTTGGATAGAAATGACCAAGTCCCTTGGATTTTCCTCTGATGGGAGTGAACACCCCATTCTTCCGGCTAGGCATCCATGCGGATGATCTTCAATAGTCGAGGTAGTTGCAAGGGCACGGTCTTCAATAGGCTTTTGGCATTTGACCATTGTTTGGGAAGCGATCAAGGAAAGACCGATATCGGTCATTTTAGATCTCTTCGAGCGTTTGATGCGTATCTTCTCCAGACTCTTAACGCATCTTTCAGCTGTGCTTTTAGCACTGGGTCTGTCACTATTGTGAACTGGAGAGAGTTCAGAACTCTTTCCTGCTGGCGTCTTGGAATCCTGACTGATTACCATAGTTTCTTGACCGACCCTGCAATCTCCTTCTACATCCCTAAGGGAAAGGAGAGCCGATGTGACCTCAGGTTTCGATGGTTTTTTAACCATTGAAACATTTGAGCTGGAGAGAATCGAGACTTCTTGAAGCTGATTTTGCATCCCCGATGTTCCAGGAACCGGAACACTTCATTAGATGCTCGTAGACCAGCTACTTCGGGTGCTGCCCGCCCCAGCCTTCCGTCCAGGTACTTTGTTACCTAAACCATTTCTCGGCTTTGTTATCACGTGACTGTGTCCGTCAATTCCGTGAAGATACCTAGGACTGTGTTTAGTCCGACAAGTATCTTTCTTTGGATATACGTTATCCTCTGTAACTTTTATCCTAGGTAGGAGGAGAGGGGGTGACTGACTGGAAGCTGCCAATAGACATCTTTCAGGTCTAAGAAGACTATGAACACCCCTTTTTGAAATAGGGTCCTTATGTTCAGAAGGATTAACATTCTGAACTTGCTGGTTTATTTGACCTTGTTGAGTGGCAGCAAGTCCAGAATGACTCTGAGTTTTCTTGAGTCCTTCTTGTGAACACCAAACAGCCTTCCCTGGAATTCGATGGACTATACTTTCCTTACCACCTGTGTGCTCTAGAGTTCTAAGATATACTCTTCTAGGACGGGGTTGGAGTGTAGGAAGAGTTGAGGAAATGATGGTGGAGGCATGTCTATTTTCCCTCCTAGTCCCATCTTGATTAGGCCTTGAACCCAAGGATCGAAGGTCCAGCGATCCTGAAAGAACCTCCCTCCTACCAGAAGTGTCTCTGCTTCGACTGATCAGAGGGTTTACCTCTTCGACCGCCTGCCTGTGGCACCGCTGTCATCGAAACTGTGGGATATTGTTGAACAGCCCGAGGAAAATTTCTAGACTTTTCCGTCTCCCTTTTAGGTTGGGGACCCACATCCGTGGAAGACTTTCTCTTTGAAGAGATGCCCCACTTCTGGAGAAGTCCCATATTCTTTGAGGTGGCTTTCTTAATCACCTCTCTGACTACCTCGTTTGGAAAGAGGTCTCTACCCCAGACGTTGGAAGATATCAGCTTCCTGGTTTCATGTTTCACTGTTGCAGCATCGAACACAAACTCCCTACTGGCTCTCCTAGCCTTCATAAAGGCATAAAGGTCTTTCACTAAGGTGATCATTTGCATTTTGGCTAAGACCCTGAGCATGTCTGGGGTACTTTGATGGACCGAACACAACTCTATGTAGTTTTGTAGGGATAGGGAGGCTACAAGTCTCTCCTTTGTCTCTTGTTCCTTGCACAAAAGAAACTCAGAAAGTTTAGGGAGATTCTCGCTAAACTGTCGTCCAGCGACATCCGCGTCTAGTTTCCCTGCTGAAAAAGTTAAGTGGACTTCCTTCCAATCCTTCTCCTGCATGGGAAAGGCTGGTGACAGAGGCTTGCACTCCTCGAGTGCAGGACATGGTTTGCCTGCCTCCACTGCCTTGGCAACAGAATTAAATGCCTTCCACGTAAAGGGAATGATATTGAAGCAGGAGCAAGAAAGGTAGGGTGTCTGTTACTTAGTGTGAACACTTTCGACACCGAGTAGCCCGCCTTTCTCATGCTACTTGAGAAGATAGCCTGTGCCTTATCATGGTCGAGAATCATGACCTCCTTCGGTTCCGTTTCTTTTCCTGACGATGGTTCATGCTTCAGTCAAATGAAGCAATTAGGGAAAGTGTTAAAGCTAAGCCAAAACTGAATTTCGTCTAAAGAAACAGAACCCATCTTCTCAGAGATGTAGAGTTTGCAGTTTAAAATCGGCATGAGCTCCGCATACCTCCAGGGATTGGTTTTGGAGCATGTCGGAAGGTCTTGGTCTCTGGGTCGTTTGTATGACCCTTGGGGAGTGACAATTGGAGCTTCACAAAGCTCTATCTTGAGTTTCGCTTCCTCCTTTTTGCCTTGTTTGCGAAAGTTTTCCATTAGACTCTTCATATGGGCCAGTAACTGGTCCATTTTGTCTAATAGAGGTGTAGAAGGTGAAGATGTCGAGATTAATGGCTCTAGAGCCGACACAGACGGAAGCACTTCCGACATGACATTGTCCACCTATTCCCGTGGGGGCTTCCTGCCCTCCGTCCCAAAGGCAATCTGAATGCAGGGAGGTGCGAATCGTGCCTGGGGCACCGCTATTTCCCTACTTGCTTTCGGGAATAGTAAGCTATGCATCCTATCATTAGGTAGGTATGGTCCCTGAGAGATCTTCTGGAACCCTCTTACCCAATTGCATAGTTTCTTACGAGCTGCATCCCTAGACTCCAACGACTTGCGGTTATCAAAACCCTCGGACACTAAGGTCCGCCAGATATTGCAAACTTGGAGGTTCCAATAATGCAGGGATTCGGAAATAATATTGCAGGGGGCATGAAACCTGCATGTATTATGACTGTAAAAGTACTTACTCTTAATATTGCAGAAGACTGCAACACATGTCATCTGGGGTTCCTCCTGTAAAGAAAGGAAAGCAGAATGAGTATACAATTGATTATCTCACTGATAAGCAATATATAAAAGTCATCTTTTAACTAAAATAGCTTAGGATAGTAAGCTAGAAAGGGATAGTGGGAGACACATACTTGTGTATCCCTAGCAAGCAAATGCTGTTACCTCCCTTCAGAATTAATTGTAAAGAGATTCCTTTTATCAAGGCAACTCTAACGAAAGGGTTCTAACCCCTAGGGGGAGAAAAAGTGTACAATGCCACTGCCCTTTTTAATATTCAACACTGTGGGGTAAGGGTGACTGATTTCTAATCAGAGTATTGAAGGAATACTATTCTTTCAATATAGGAACGGTCTCAGCAGAAGCCCGCACAAGGGTACCCAAGATATGTTAGAAATTAACTACTGTATAATCATACTATAGTTTTCTGTTTGCAGCATATACTATATTGCAAAATACCAACTACTGTATAATTATATATTGTAGTTCAGCCAGTGTGCTGCCATTATGGCTAGCATCTGACGGCACTGTCCAGCCGGCATGACGCCGACTTGACTAGGAAATATAAAATACATATATTTTTGTATCCTACCCAGTCCATTTGCTGTGGCCTTTCCTTCCAATATTAAAATCATTGAGTTTCCTGATCAGGGAAACTCAAGGATAAGGGTTCTAACCTTTAAGGATAGAAAATGTACTACCACCAGCCCTTTAATTTATTTAATATTGTAAGGTAAAACGTAAACTGATTTCTAATCAGAATATTGAAGAAATTCTATTTTTTCAATATAGGATTGGTCTCAGCAAACACCTGGGCAAGGACACCCAAGATATATTGGAAGATAACTACTAGTATAATATATGCAATAGTTTTCTATCTGTAGTATATCCTATACTGCAAATATACTGACTACTGTATAAACATATACTGTAATTCAGCCAGCATATAGCCGGTATAGCTAGTCCCTGCCGGCACAGCCCGGCCAGCATGCTAGCTAAAAGAGAGAGACAGCATGGAGTGAGGGACTGCCTTATTACTGTGTATGTATACACTAATTAAGGATGTAAATATCTAATTTATTGCCTATCTCCAGAAAGAAGGCTCAAATGGAAGGGGAGAATGTATCATTCAGGCTTCCATCCAGCCACCAGTACCATCGCCGGCAAGGTTTGGCCGGCACATGGCTGGCAGGCTAGCACCCGGCAGCACTGGTACAGTCGGCATACCGTCGGGTGAGTCACCACCTGTCAGTGCTGGTCCGGCCGGCGGTATAGTACTCCGGCAATAGCACTTGTGGCCGGAAGTCCAAGGGGGAACTGTAGATGACATGGCTGCCAGCAGCCTGCATAGCCGCCGGCACCCGTCCTAGCCACCGGCAGTTGCAGACAACAGCTGTTGAGTAGGAGTCCAGCCGGCCCCACAACTCACCGGCAATCGGTGAGATTGCAGGACGATGGCCCAAAGAGATACGATGGCTAGGCCATCACTATAGGACAGAGGGGGAGGGAAAAGGGTCCTGTATGAGGTGTGGAAGGAACCGGCAAGGTTGCCGGTCCTACCACACCCTAAAGAAATTCTGTTTCAGTATCGGCGCCATCCTAGGCGGCAGGAGAATCTCTATTCTCCAACCTAGGGTCTGCCAAAACAGTTAAGGGGACGGCGGCAGTGCCGCCTCCTCTCAACAAAGGAGAAACAGAGTTCCAGTGCCGGCGCCATCCTAGGCAGCAGAAAAATTTCTATTCTTCAGCCTAGGGTCTGCTAGCACAGGACTAGTCTTCTAGACTGCAGGGAGAAGGTGGCAGCATCATAACACCACTTCAAGTGCGGCCTAAGGAGGGCTAGCCTCCTATGCCGGCAGCCTAGCTGATAGGGGAATGACTATTCACCCTGCTGGCCGGCTGCCGGCACAAGACTAAATACTCTGAGGTTCTGACCGAATCCCAAAACCTGCTATCTGCGGCTAATGGAAGGGACAGAAAACCCTAGGCTAGTCA
>NC_090729.1:94206939-94214439 GCF_036898095.1 Palaemon carinicauda
AAAAGTTGGCAAAGAGTACGCCTAAGGGCGAGCCCATCGCCAACCCATTCTTTTGTAAGTACATGTGTTTACGGTGAGTAGTAAAGGGGCCCTCTTAGTGCAGATGGCAAGGAGGGTCCGGAGGGCTTGTTCTGGGATGTTCAAATCTGGTGTCGTCTCGTCCCTGTAGACTCTATCGGCGATTAGGTCGATGGTTTTGTCAACAGGGATATTAGTGAACAAAGACCCGAGGTCCATCGATGCTATGACCCCCTCTCCGCAGACGTTCTTGACCCTCTCTAGGAATTCGGCAGAGGAGGCCACACAGTAGCGGTCGGGGACATATGGCGTCAGAATCGCATTCAGCCTCTTGGCCAGCTGGTATGTAGGCGTAGGGCATTGGCTGATGATTGGTCAAAGCGGGTTGCCTTTTTTATGGGTCTTTACATTGCCGTAGAGATAACCAGGTCCAAAATCCCCCGAAATCATGGGCAGGTGTACGGCGTTAGTTGCAGCGTTAATGGCCTCGATGGTACGATTTGTCTCCCTCTTGATGTCTTCCACAGGCTTGCTCGTGAGATGCTCGAATTTGGTCAGGTCGGCGAGGATGGCGTCTAATTTCTTGTGGTACTCTTGGGTGTTGATAAGCACGAAAGCAGCTGTCTTGTCGGCCCGACGGACGGTGACACCAGCAACTCGTTTAAGCTCTTTAGCAGCAGCTCTTATCTCCTTAGAAACGATACCGCTGCTGTACCTGCCCCTATCAGTAAGGGCCTCGGCGAGCAGGAGCGGGTGAAGGGCATCAGTCATCCGGAGGGCACCACATTCTTGGAGGTTGAGGATGGAATCTATAAGTAATTCCATCTCCTGGCGCTTGTGACGGTGCCGAGTGAGGGCTGTGAACTCAATGGCAGGATGCAATCAACTGAGTTGTTTATTAAGGAACACTCTTCTTTATATACAAAACCTCAAGGTAACAGGACATAAATTTTTCGAGAGACAGACAATGTTACAGAGCAAACCGGAGACATGATCATTCAGGTTCTTTTTAGTGCGAGGGAAGAGCGCAGATACAAGCATAATATATACAAAATAATTATGTACAATTGTGTGACACACGGTTGGTACATGGTTCCCCCCCTAAAAATGACATACTGTACATGTTAAATAGGGCACCCTGATCTAGAGAGGCGATATGTAGGCGGGTCATCTGGCAGAAGATAAGCAGGTTTTAGACAATCAATGGAGACCCAGTCTTCTTTGCCCCGAATGTTTAGTAGGAATGCTTTCGGACTGCGTCGGATCACAAGGAAAGGGCCCGTGTAAGGGGGCGTTAGTGGTGGCTTGCTAGTGTCGTTGCGCAGGAAGACGTGCGTTGCAGAGTGCAAGTCCGTTGGTATGTGATGCTTCGCTGGGGGCTTGTAAGTCTGGCGGTACGGAGTAAATATTCCCACGACGTGACGTATGCACTGGAGATCATCGGAGGAGGTTGTAGAAGGAAAAAATTCGGCAGGGACGACCAACGGGTCGCCATACACCATTTCAGCTGCCGAGACGTCGAGGGCGTCTTTAAGAGTGGTCCTTAGTCCCAGGAGGACCCAGGGAACCTGAGTAAACCAGTTGCAATCCTTGCAGCGGGACATCAAAGCTGCTTTGAGGGTGCGATGAAAACGTTCAACCATTCCATTGGCAGCGGGGTTGTAGGCCATTGTCTGATGTAGGGTGATGCCCAGGAGATTCGCTAATGACGTCCACAATTGAGAGGTGAAAGTGGTTCCCCTGTCAGAAGTAATATGCTCAGGGATACCGAATCTGGAAATTCATCCAGAGAGTAAGGCAGATGTACATGAGGCGGACGTTGCAGTTTCCATGGGAATGGTTTCAGGCCAACGAGTGGAGCGGTCGATGATGGTAAACAGGTAACGATGTCCTTGTGATGTGGGTAGGGGGCCTACAACGTCGACGTGAATGTGTGCGAAACGACGCTGAGGTTAAGGAAAGGTGCCCACTCCTGAATCCGTGTGTCGATGTACTTTGGAAGTTTGGCAAGAAGTACAGGCGCGGACCCAATCCTTAGCATCCTTAGAAATGCCGTGCCAAATGAAATTTGCTTCAGCAGCTGTGCAGTAGAACGGCACGAGGGATGTGAAAGGCTGTGAATGAAATCAAACACCTGTCGGCGCATGGGAGCAGGAATCCAAGGTCACGGTCTACCAGTACTGACGTTACAGAGGAGGGTGGTGTTGGAGTCTTCGAGGGGAAAATCTTCCCAACGGAGGGACGTGCAGGATGTCCTACAAGCTTGATTCTCTGGATCCTGTCGTTGGGCTTCAGCTGGGGCGTTGTAATCCAATCCCAGTTGAACGGCAGCCAACGTGTTTCTTGACAGGGCATCGGCAATGGGATTCATTTTCCCAGGGACGTATTGGAGGGTGCAATTGTATTCAGCCACGGCGGAGAGATGTCAGCGTTGACGGGCGGACCAGGCGTCAGACTGTCGAGTGAAGGCGTGCACTAGAGGCATGTGGTCTGTGTGAATGACGAAGGGCGTACCTTATAAGAAATGGCGAAAGTGACGGACAGCCAAGTGCACCGCCAGCAATTCTCGATCGAAGGTAGAATAACCCGATTCTGCCTTGGACAGTTTTCTGCTGAAGAAGGCCAATGGGCGGGGCGAGCCTTTGACCACCTGCTCGAGTACTGCACCAATAGCGACGTCGCTGGCATCGGTGGAGAGAAGGAGAGGGGCGTGTGGGATAGGAAAAGTGATAGCCGCAGCAGTTGATAGGGCCTTCTTTGCATTGCAGAAGGCTGCTTCTTGAAGGGGACCCCACTTCAGGTCCTTTGGCTTGCCCTTGAGGGAGGCGTAGAGGGGAGCAAGAGTGGTGGCAATGGCTGGCAGAAAACGGTGATAATAGTTGATCATGCCCAAGAATTCCTGCAGAGCTTTGATTGTCGAGGGCGCGGGGAAGTTCTGAACGGCTGCTACCTTCTCAGGGAGGGGATGGACTCCTTCAGGAGTGATACGGTGCCCTAAGAACGACACTTCGTTGGCGCCAAAGGTACACTTGTCGTACCGGACTACAAGGCCGTTTTGTTGCAGGCGGTCGAGCACGATGCGCAAGTGACGGAGGTGTTCCTCTTTTGAGGAGGAGAACACAAGTATGTCGTCCACATAACATACACAGAAAGGGAGGTCCCCTAAGATGCCATCCATGAGACGTTGAAACGTTGTCCCAGCATTACGAAGGCCAAAACAGGAGTAATTGAAGGTGTATGTACCAAACGGAGTGGTGATGGCGGTCTTGGGGATGTCTTCTGGGTTCATAGGCACCTGATAATACCCCTTCAGGAGGTCGAGCGTAGAGAAAACCTTCGCTTTGTGCAGGTAGGAGGTCACGTCGGCAATGTTTGGGAGGGGGTAGTGATCCGGTTCTGTTTGCATGTTCAGGCGCCTGTAATCCCCGCACGGACGGAGGGAGCCGTCTTTCTTCAGAACGATGTGTAAGGGTGATGACCATGGGCTGGAGGCCTTTTGGCAAAGGCCCATTTCCTCTATTTCGGCGAACATCTATTTGGCGGCTGCCAATCGTTCCGGTGCCAGACGTCAGAATTTTGCGAAGACTGGGGGTCCCGTCGTCTTGATATGCTGATAAATACCGTGCTTGGCAGGAACCGTGGGTGTTTGGCGAAGTTCTGGATGGAAAACTTACGGGTATGACGTGAGGAGGTGGGCGTAGGCATCCATGGGTGCGCTGATGTGGAGAGCGAGGTTAGAGGGGGCGGGTTGAGGAGGTGTCGACAAGTACGAGTCTGTGTTGACCAATCGTCGGTGGGCGACATCGACCAGAAGGTGGAAATGACGTCAGCAACGAGAAACTTCCAATTGAATTTACCATTTCCGAACGATAATGTGAGGTTCTCGTAACCGTAGGTGGGTATCGCAGATCCGTTGGCAGCTACCAAGTGGACTTCGGCAGATGTAGACAGACTACGTCGTGCCTTGAAGAGTTTCCTTGGCAAAAGAGAAAGACAAGCACCCGTGTCTACCAAAAATCGCACGCCAGTTCCTGCATCCTGTAAAAAGAAAAGATTAGAAACATGGGAGGCCACCGCCACAAGTGATGGCCTACTTACACGTTTTTTGGCCACTGACAATCCTTGGCACATTTCTTCGCGGTTGCCCCGAATCTGAAGTGGTAGTAGCAAAACTGCGGCGGATGGGAAGTAGTAATTGGCTGTAGAAGTTGTTCGTTGGGGCGCGAGCGATTGGTGGGTGGTGGGCGGCTTTGTCACCGCTTCGGCACGTCACAGGGTAGGCGTGTATGTCCTACGGCATTCATGTCAGCTTTGGTTGACGTTGAATAGGCATCCTCGTCGTCAGGGGTGGAGGCGTTGATGGAGGTCTTGAAGTGGCTGTCCATAAGGGCGTCGGCTTTGGTCATCAAGTCCTTTATGGGTAAACTATCGACATCGGGTATGGCAGCGCGTACAGGTTCGGGTAAACGGCATATCCAAAGGACACGAAGTAGGTTCACCTCATGAGGAGAGCCGTCTGCGGCAGGTTGAAGGCAAGCGATACTGGTCATTTCCCTGAGGGCAAGGGAAGCCCTTTGGTCCCACAACAGTTGTTGCGAGAGCTGAAAAAGCTTTGCTATAGGGGCGGCTGGCGACGGCGAGTACTGCTGCAGAAGGTATGTTTTGAGGGCGTCATACGCTATTGGGTGTGTCTCCTTGTTCACAAAGCCAGTCGGATATTTCTGGGAAGGTGTCCTCGGGTATCGCCGCGAGAACATAATCCGCTTTGGTGGTTGAGCGAGTCACGCCCCTGATACGAAACTGGACTTCTGCGCGCTGAAACCAAGCAAACGCCTCTCCGCTGGCGAACGGTGAAAGTTTCAATGGGGCGGCCGCAGCGCCAACTGCTGTAGTAGAGTCCGTCATATTACCAACGATGGAGGGGCGAGGGAGGTGGGGGTGGAAGGCAGTGGGAGCGAGTCACTCCGGGGTCACCAATATGACAGTGCTGAGTGAGGGTTGTGAACTCAAATGCAGGATGCAATCAACTGAGTTGTTTATTAAGGAACACTCTTCTTTATATACAAAACCTCAAGGCAACAGGACACAACCTGTTCGAGAGACAGACAATGTTACAGAGCAAACCGGAGACATGATCATTCAGGTTCTTTTTAGTGCAAGGGAAGAGCGCAGATACAAGCATAATATATACAAAATAATTATGTACAATTGTGTGACACACGGTTGGTACACGCTTGTCGGTTGGTCTAGGTCGGGTGATGAAGTGACAGTTAAGGCTCATCTTGAGGATCTGCTCCTATACTGGCGTAGGGACGTAGCTGGAGATGTTGATGTATTCCTGGCGGGCCTCTGGGATCCACAGCTTCCCGCCATTAAGGGTGACCAGCTTCCTAAAGATGGTCCTCATCCCCTTCTTTAAATACCTCTCCTTAAGGACTTATAGGGCATGGGTGATGTAGTTGGGGTAGCTCAGGCCACCCCCAAGGTCTTCTTCATGTTTGGGGTTGTTGTCTATATCAGGGCGTCGATCATCGGGGGTGTCGTCTTCAGAGGCGTCCTCGTCCTCGGGGTCGCTATCAACCTCAATGGGGACGTTAGTAGCAAGCTGAGCTTCTTCTCCATCCTTCAAGCTGGCCCATTCATCGTCAAGGCAGACCCGAAGGGCGTAGAGCTCGTCCTTCAGCGCCTTCTTTTGCTGGAGTTGGCGATGGAGAAAGTTTCTTTGGTATGAATGGGTCCCGGGATCGTTCAAGGCCGACGGGTCTTGCAGGTAGATTTCTGTATATTTTGGTAGGAGACCCTCCTTCAAACAAGTAGAGTTGAATACTATTGCTGTATCGGCAGAATTCAATTTCTTGTCCAATTTCTCTATTTTACGGACAATTCTCTTTTTTCTGGGTTGCTACATTCAGCTAGCAAGTCGGCGAAATTCATCAGGTGGGTGAAGAATACAATTCAGGTTAAGACTCATTGTAATTGACACAAGTACAAGTAATACTCGAAAAATACAACAGGGCAAAGTCAGGAGTAAATCGCGACACGTTTCGGAACTGCTTGCTCCATCTTCAGGTGAGAAGTGAGGCAGCGGCTGGATCTGGGGCCTTAGATATCCCGGCGCTGGTTCGTAGAAAGGGGCCTCGAATTTTGATTGGTCAAGCGGAGGTTATAGGCTCGGGTGGCTGAGGTACGACGAGCTCGGCTTGGCCTCCCAGGGTGAGAGGTAGGAAGGAATCCTGAATCCTGATTGGTCAGGACGTGCACCGAGCCAGCCAAAAAGTCAGGCAAGCTCCTCTCTCACTCAGTGAACTGGGCTGAGAGAGGTAGCCGAGCTCCCTGATTGGCTGAGGCGCGCGCCAAGACGGGCTCAAAGTCAGGCAGCCCATTCCTACGCTCAGCGGACTGAAATTCCGGACCATGCTCGCGGCCGAAATCGGCGCTCAGCTAGATGATTTCTTCATTTGTAGGAGTGTCAGGATCGGGGTTGTCATCATCCTGGGGGTCTTTTCTTGGTTCCTAGCGTTGATGGGACGACAGGAGGTCAGGAGAAACAATTCTTGAGTCGTATTCACTGCTGTTTTCTCTTTCTGGATGAACAGGGCTTCCAATATTTGTAAGCGCCTGCTGTCTGGGGCGCTGCTAATAATTTTGGTATTAGGGACGATATCTGCTCGACTAATTTAGGAGTTATGTCGCTGTAGGGCGTGATTCCTTATAGCACCTTGTTGGACGTGACACGAAATCCTCTTCGAAAGCTTCATTGTAGTCATACCGATGTATTTGCCGGGGTATCCTCGGACTGAGCATTGATAAGAGTAGACTACATTCGTCTTCCTCAGAGGGTCGTTATCAGGGGGCGCTGGATTATTCATCATAATCAAGCTGCGGGTCTTAGCAGTCTGATAATAAATGATGAGTTTCACTTTCGTGGTCTCGTTGGTAGTGACACGTTGTTGGTGTTGATATCTTTGATGGCCTTCTCATCCCGCTGATATTCTGCGTGCATGAAGACTTTGTAGTAAAGTTTAATGTAACTAGATCCGTTGGTGGAGGTTTCGGACCTATCTATAGTGTTGTCGGACCCCTGGCTGACGCTGTCGGACCCTCCTAAAGCAGAGGACCCATACCATTTGTCAAGAGCTGCCTTCACTTCACGTTGGACTTGCTTGTTGCTATAACCATTATTGATGAGGACCTGTGCAGCCCTTTCGAGCTCCTTGTGGGTGTCTGTCCATGTCGAGCAGTGTGACAAGGCCCTGCGTACAAAGGCCTTAATGATCGAGGCCCTGTAGCGGGCAGGACATTCACTCTCGCCATTCAGACACATGCCGAGATTTGTAGACTTGGTGTAGACAGTGGTGTGAAATCCCTCGTTGGTAGATGAAATCAAGACGTCCAGAAACCCAACCTAGACCAACCGACAAGCACCTGGAGATGGAGTTACTTATAGATTCCATCCTCAACCTCCAAGAACGTGGTGCCCTC
>NC_090729.1:94251939-94254439 GCF_036898095.1 Palaemon carinicauda
ACATCACAGTTGGTACAATCACTTTCTCATATAGAACTCTCTTTACATTCATGCCCAACCCTCTATTTTTCACTGCTCCCTTAGCTGCCCCCAACATTTTGCAACCTTCATTCACTCTCTGACGTACATCTGCTTCCACTCCACCATTTGCTGCAGTAACAGACCCCAAGTACTTAAACTGATCCACCTCCTCAAGTAACTCTCCATTCAACATGACATTCAACCTTGCACCACCTTCCCTTCTCGTACATCTCATAACCTTACTCTTACCCACATTAACTCTCAACTTCCTTCTCTCACACACCCTTCCAAATTCTGTCACTAGTCGGTCAAGCTTCTCTTCTGTGTCTGCTACCAGTACAGTATCATCCGCAAACAACAACTGATTTACCTCCCATTCATGATCATTCTCGCCTACCAGTCTTAATCCTCGTCCAAGCACTCGAGTATTCACCTCTCTCACCACTCCATCAACATACAAGTTAAACAACCACGGCGACATCACACATCCCTGTCTCAGCCCCACCCTCACCGGAAACCAATCGCTCACCTCATTTCCTATTCTAACACATGCTTTACTACCTTTGTAGAAACTTTTCACTGCTTGCAACAACCTTCCACCAACTCCATATAACCTCATCACATTCCACATTGCTTCCCTATCAACTCTATCATATGCTTTCTCCAGATCCATAAACGCAACATACACCTCCTTACCTTTTGCTAAATATTTCTCGCATATCTGCCTAACTGTAAAAATCTGATTCATACAACCCCTACCTCTTATAAAACCACCCTGTACTTCCAAGATTGCATTCTCTGTTTTAACCTTAATCCTATTAACCAGTACTCTACCATATACTTTTCCAACTACACTCAACAAACTTATACCTCTTGAATTACAACACTCATGCACATCTCCTTTACCCTTATATAGTGGTACAATACATGCACAGACCCAATCTACTGTTATCATTGACAACACAAAACACATATTAAACAATCTCACCAACCATTCAAGTACAGTCAAACCCCCTTCCTTCAACATCTCAGCTTTCACACCATCCATACCAGATGCTTTTCCTACTCTCGTTTCATCTAGTGCTCTCCTCACTTCCTCTATTGTAATCTCTCTCTCATTCTCATCTCCCATCACTGGCACCTCAACACCCGGAACAGCAATTATATCTGCCTCCCTATTATCCTCAACATTCAACAAACTTTCAAAATATTCCGCCCACCTTTTCCTTGCCATTTCCATCTTTCACTGTCTTTTCAATTCTTGCGCCGGCCTCCCTTACTCTCTTCACTTCTTTCCAAAACTTCTTCTTATTCTCTTCATATGACTGACCCAGTCCCTGACCCCACCTCAGGTCAGCTGCCCTCTTTGCCTCACGTACCTTGCGCTTTACTTCCAAATTTTTCTCTTTATATTTTTCATACTTCTCTATACTATTACTCTGCAGCCAATCTTCAAAAACCCTCTTTTTCTCTTCCACTTTTACCTTCACTCCTTCATTCCACCATTCACTGCCCTTCCTCATGCTGCCTCCAACAACCTTCTTGCCACATACATCACTTGCAATCCCAACAAAATTTTCTTTTGCTAACTTCCACTCCTCCTCTAAATTACCAGTTTCTCTTACTCTCACCTCGTCATATGCCATTTTCAACCTTTCCTGATATTTACTTCTTACCCCCGGTTTTGTTAGCTCTTCAACCCTCACTAGCTCCCTTTTACTTCCACCTACTCTATTCCCCCACTCTTTTGCTACAACTAATTTTCCTTCCACCAAAAAAGTGATCAGACATACCGTTAGCCATACCCCTAAACACGTGCACGTCTTTCAATCTTCCAAATATTCTTTTAGTTATCAACACATAATCCATTAATGCCCTTTCTACTACTCTTCCATTTACCACTCTTACCTATTTATACTTATTCTTATCTTTCTTTTTAAAAAAGCTAGCACTTATTACCATCTCTTGTTCAACACACATAGCTACCAGTCTCTCACCACTCTCATTTTCACTTGGTACGCCATACTTCCCAATGACACCTTCTACCTCTCCAGCGCCCACTCTAGCATTTAAGTCACCCATGACAACTACATAATTCCTTCTACCCAGTCCTTCTACACACCTAGTTAATTCATTCCAGAACTCATTCCGCTCTTCTTCACTTTTCTCACTACTTGGCCCATACGCACTGACAAACGCCCAACATTCCCTACCCAACCTAACCCTTACCCACATTAACCTAGATGATATCTCCTTCCATTCCACTACTTTACCTGTCATCCATTCACTCAGCAATAAAGCCACACCCTCTCTCGCTATTCCCCTTTCAATCCCAGACACTCTACCAGATATTTCACCAAACATCACTTCACCCTTTCCTTTCATCTTTGTCTCACACAAGGCCAATATATCCATCCTTCTACTTCTAATCATACTTCCAATCTCACATCTTTTACTCTCTATCGTACTACATCCACGC
>NC_090729.1:94276939-94499439 GCF_036898095.1 Palaemon carinicauda
GCTACGGGGCCTTACCTCCCTAAGAAGCAAATGAGAACTCTACTGTTCCACAGAGCATCTGTGGATGCTGTCATCCCTCAGCCTTGCCCTGAGATCCCGTGCATCCAGCTCTCTATTGACTCAGACGTCTCGGATGCGATGAAGGACATCCACATAGAAGATAAAAGGATGTCAGAGGTTTCAGAGGACACCGAAAAGGACCTTCTGGCAGAAGGTTAAGAAGAGGAGTCAACGTTGGCTCCCGAGTCAGAGGAGGAGGAAGTCGAGTCAATCTACGTTTCGTCGGTTCCTGCCCCAGAACCTGGACCCTCTACATCCTCCACTCCTCAACCTCTGAAGTTGGATGATACTATGACTGCCATCAAAGCTATGACGGCAATGTTTGATGAGAAGATCAAGCATAGGGATGCGGATCTCAAGAAGGAGACTCTTTGCATCACACTTCACCGGGGGTCTCAGCATAGACTCAACGTTAAGGATCTTCCCCCGTGTTCCGAGATTAACCCATGGAAGCATGCCGAATACATGCCCATCACCACTGGCAAGATTGTTATTTCGGACAAGCTGGGTGCTGTCCCCATTGAGGACGTCGAGTTCTGGCCCAGCTTTGAGGCATATCCGGACTGCTTCGTTCGTCTTAGGACGGACCCGTTTCCAAGGAGAATACAGAGCCAAAGGAGGTCATAGTATTTGATAATTCAAAGGCTCAGGCTTTGTTTACCAGCAACCTGAAGGATAGGGGCTACACCAATTCCAAGGTGCCGGCCCTGAGCAAGAAGCACCCATCTTTTATTGCACCCACAACTATGGTCTTCCCCTTTGCAGAGAAATCCTTCAAAGCCGTTCTCAAAGCAGTGGAGGCGAGAAAACCTTGCCCTACACTGGAAGAATGTAGGCCCATCTCCCTAGCCCTACCACCAGATGACAAAGACTGGAAGGACATTCAGCTAACCTCCTCAGTCGGAAAGTTGGAGACTGTTATCCCTGGGCGCCAGTTCAGCGAGAACCTCCCCAAGTTATCCGAGTTTCTCATCCGTAGAGAAGAGGATACAAAGGAGAGGCTTGCTGCCTCTGTCTCCCTCCAGGTGTCCATGGAGACGATGGCCGGCGAGCAGAGAAACCCGGACATGTTCATAGTCTTGGCTAAAACTCATCTGGCGACCCTGACGAAAGATTTCTACAGCTTCGTCAGGGCAAGAAGGGCGTGACGAGAGTTCGTGTTTGCCTCTGCTATGGTCAAACACGAGCCCAGGAGGTTGATTGCTTCCAACATCTGGGGAAAAGATCTCTTCCCTCAGGACTTGGTCAAAGAAATCGTTGACAAGGCTGCCACGGAAAATAGGAACCTTCTCCAAAAGTGGGGCATGTCAGCAAAGAGGAAGTCTTCTCCGGATCAGGGTCCCCAACCGAAGAGGATGACAAAGCGACCAAGAGTATTGGCTCGCCCGGCCAAGCATCAACCTCCCATGACCGCAGCGCCTCAGCTGGTGGCACAGCCACAACCTACATACCAGTTGGTACCCCAGCAGGTGGTGACCCAGTCACCAGCCTTTACTCCTGCTTATGAGAGGCAGACCACTACATTTCGCCCCAGAAGCAGAAGCTCAGGTAGAGACTCCTCTAGCCATCCCTCTAGAGGGAGAGGGGGTAGGGGAAGAAGCGGTCTAGGGAGCAAGCCCTCCGGGAATCAGAAGGGAGACTGGTTTGCATCCCCAAAAAGGACTCGGACGAACTCAGAGTCCTTCTGGATTTGTCCCTTCTCACCAAGTTCATCAAGAACAACAAGTTCAAGATGCTAACCCTTCAGCACATAAAGGCCCTATTGCCCAAGAGGGCATACACAGTCTCCATAGACATGGCAGACGCATATTGGCATATTCCGATGAATCACCATATCTCCTCCTACCTAGGATTCAGGCTTCAAAAAAGAAAGTACGTTTTCAAAGACATGCCCTTCGGGCTAAACATAGCCCCAAGGATCTTCACGAAGCTTGCAGAAGAAATCGTTCAACAACTACGCCTACAAGACATCCAGGTGATGGCTTATCTGGACGACTGGCTGGTGTGGGCGGCATCAGAAGCAGAATGCCTGCAAGCCTCCAGGAAGGTGATCCAGTTCCTGGAACATCTAAGATTCCAAATCAACACCAAAAAGTCTCGACTATCTCCAGCTCAGAAGTTCCAATGGCTAGGCATTCATTGGGACTTACAGTCACATCGCCTCTCCATCCCATTAAGGAAGAGGAGAGAGATAGCAGGATCTGTCAAGAGACTCCTTAAATTCAAGTGGATTTCAAGACGACAACAGGAGCGAGTGCTGGGCTCCCTCCAGTTTGCCTCAGTGACGGACCCAGTGCTGAAAGCACAGCTAAATGATGCATAAGGAGTCTGGAAAAGATACACATCAAACGCTCGAAGAGATCTAGGATGACCACTACCGACTCGGCTACGATCACTTCTCAAGCCATGGTCGGAGGCCAAGAAGTTCAAGAGGTCAATACCTCTTCAACTACCTCCGCCATCAGTTGTCATCCATACGGACGCATCGCTGGAAGGATGGGGAGGTCACTCCCATCAGCGCAAGACTCAAGGAACTTGGTCCTCCCTATTCAAGAAGTTTCACATCAACATCTTGGAGGCCATGGCAGTCCTTCTCACATTGAAGAAATTATCCCCTCGTCCTTCAGTCCACATACGACTGGTTCTAGACAGCGATGTGGTGGTCAGATATCTGAATCATCAAGGCTCAAGATCGTCTCAACTCAACCAAGTGATGTTGACCATCTTCCGACTAGCGGAAAGGAGAAGATGGCACTACTCAGCAGTTCACCTTCAAGGGTTCCGCAATGTGACGGCCGACGCTCTATCCAGGACAGCTCCGATAGAGTCAGAATGGTCCCTAGACGCAGAATCATTCTCCTTCATCTTGCATCAAGCCCCGGAACTGCAGATCAACCTCTTTGCAACAAGCAACAACAAGAAACTTCCTCGATACGTGGCCCCGTACGAGGACCCTCGAGCGGAGACAGGGGACGCCATAACCTTTTACTGGAACAGATGGACCATGATTTACCTGTTCCCTCCACCCAACCTCCTCTTGAAGGTCCTCAACAAGCTGAGATCCTTTCAGGGAACAGCAGCCCTAGTGGCTCCCAAGTGGCCCCAGAGCAACTAGCTCCCCTTGATTCTGGAATTACAGCCGAAGCTGATTCCTCTGCCGGACCCAGTTCTGTCTCAACAAGTTCAGAAGTCGACTGTCTTCGCTTCATTACAGAAAACCCGAGATCTTCATCTCATGATTTTCTCTCCCTAGCCATGAAGAAAAGGTTCGCAATCTCCAAAGAAAGTCTAGACTTCTTGGAGGAGTATAAGTCAAAATATACTAGAAGGCAATTTGAGTCATCTTGGAAGAAATGGGTGGCCTTTGTCAAGGCAAAGAATCCTGAAGAAATCTCGACGGATTTCTGCTTGTCTTTCTTTATTCACCTTCACGGACAAGGTTTAGCAGCCAACACGATCTCTACGTGTAAATCTGCCTTGACAAGACCTTTACTGTACGCCTTCCAGATAGACTTATCCAATGAGATTTTTAATAAGATACCTAAGGCCTGTGCCAGACTTAGGGCCGCAGCACCTCCAAGGCCCATCTCGTGGTCTCTTGATAAGGTGCTACACTTGGCCTCAGGTTTAGACAACGAGACTTGCCCTCTGAAAGATTTGACTCAGAAAGTTATTTTCCTGTTTGCTTTAGCCTTTAGGGGCCAGAGTTAGCAAAATTGGGGCATTATCTAGGGAAGAAGGCCACATCCGGTTTGCCAAAATGGGCGAGCTCACCCTCTTTCCTGACCCAACATTTCTCGCCAAGAACGAGCTCCCCACTAAGAGATGGAGTCCCTGCAGAATCTGCCCTCTAAAGGAAGATGTCTCTCTGTGTCCAATGGAGAGTCTAAAGGTCTATCTTCGCAGAACTTCAAACTTCGAGGGAGGACAGCTCTTTAAAGGAGAAACATCGGGTTCAAACTTGTCACTAAAACAACTAAGGGTGAAGATCACCTACTTCATTTGCAGAGCAGATCCTGACAGTACACCCACAGGTCATGATCCTAGGAAGGTTGCCTCTTCCTTGAACTTCTTCCAGCTGATGGACTTCGAGAGTCTTCGTTCGTTTACTGGATGAAGGTCATCCAGGGTGTTCTTCAAACGCTACGCAAAGCAAGTGCAGGAAGTCAAGCGCTTCGTGGTAGTGGCAGGTAGTGTGCTAAAACCTGACGCTTAGCGCTGCGAGGAACAGTGAATTGTATGGGACTTCAATTCTAAGGGTATATATGTTGGCACTTAGAGCACAACATAGTAGTGAAGTGTCATCACGATGACATGATGGACTGTTTCGGTTTACTAAGGTGATATAACATAGATTGGACACTAGTGCCATGTGTTTCGTACACAAGTGTAAATAGATGAATTCTCAGAAAGACATTACAATTTCTAACGAAAATTTATATGTGTGATGGCAAGTTTTCCTTTTTAGATAACACAAGTATTTCTGTTTGTGTCATTTTATCTATGCTATTACTATAAGTTTTACATTATGATACATGTATGTTAATCTTTAACTATTGCTCGTCAATAAATACCTAATGGTTTTATGCGTCTTATTTCGCCCTAAACATTATAATAAAACCTAATTGTGAGCATTTTTTCTGCCCTTTATTCTGCATGATATATTGAACAGAAAAATATTCTTGTTCCAAGACTTATTCAAACCTTCCCGGCTAGATGGAAATTGTTCCAATACCTGATACAAACCTTGGCTAACAACATACACTGAGGCCAGCATATCTCCTTTGAATGCTGGGTAGGTTACATATAATATGCAATTTCGAGACTTTTCCCGAGTCTAGTTTGACTCTTCCCTGTAGGGGACAGGAAGCACTAACATAGTACATGATTAGCAAAAATGACATATAGCGGTAATGTCATAGGTCTCTTAAATCTTAATAGACCAGAGAAGATTGTTTTGAAGTCGATAGGCACAACTGGGAAATCCACGATACATTAATGCTCTGGTAAACTTCCATCAGGACGACATGACCTGAGCCCAAAAAATGGATTTTGAGCTAAGCGAAAAATCTATTTTTGGATGAGATAGGCATGTCGTCCTGATGGACCCTCCCTCCTTTCTAGGAAAGGTCTTGGCAGGCTCCCTCCCAATCTTACTGTATCTCAGAGTACCGACTTAACGCTACAAGGAATGAGATGGCGGGCGGATACGACGTCATCCAAGATGGCGGACAAATATGACATCATCTGAGTACTCAAACAGTAACAGAGGAGGAGAATTTTGTAACAGCTCCTCTTTTATCCTGCCACTTTTCCCCCTCGAAGCGTAAACGCTTTGTGGGGTGCAGATTGCTATGTGGCGTGTCAAGAATACGTCCCCTGATATTATGCGATATCCTAAAAGGAAACTTTTAGGATATTCGTGCCAGAAGTTAGAATTCTGGAGACCTTTAGTCTAATTCTCTGGGAATATCGCTGTAGTCAAATATACCATAAGGAAGCTTCTGAAGGAACCTTCCATCAGGACGACATGGCTATCTCACCCAAAAATAGATTTTTCGCTTCGCTCAAAATCTATTTTGTTAGCCAGAACGACTTTCCTGGTATAATAGCTTTGTGGCGGGATGTTGCAAAACAACCCCCACACCCTTGAATCACTCTAACTGACAATTGTCTCAACAACACAAACTTTCCCCTGACGTTATCTAAAACCAGACTCTTAGACAAAAGGATAAAATAAACAAAAACATGACCTTAAAACTATATTTCCTTACAAACTAAAACGCTCATCATAAACCAAAAATCACACTTATCACTAATCATACACGTAACACAAAATAGACATTGATCATACCACTATTCAAATAAACCCTCAAAATAAATAAAGCTTAAAACTAAACACTAACAAAACAAACTTAAATTTACCACAATCCAAACATCAAAACACAAAAACATATATATATATTTTATGAACACCAACACAGTCGTCCACACATTGCCACTGTCTTTTTACGGCAAACTACCAATATCACGGTTTTGTGCTTAACAGTCCACCGGGTGGCAATTTGCCACAGCTACTTCCCTGATTGGGGTGGTTTTTATCATCATCATCATCATTATCATCATCATCATCCTCATCAACAACAGCAATCGGAATTTAATTCGGTCCGGGTCATCAACAATTATCGAAATCTCAGCAGCCTTATCAAGTTCCTTATACAAGTCAAGTCATCAACAATCGAGTAAATATTCAATGGAGCTCTCTCCAAAGGAGGAATCACGGCCTGCCAAAATAAGAAAGAAAAACACTTACGAAAGCTCCTAACTAACTTAACTATCGCACTATAATCAAAGATAAATAATAAATTGTTCCTATCACTCACAAACACGACAAGCAAAGATAAACAAAACTGTACTTACTCAGAATATAAAAATCACTTCCACGCTGGTCAAAAAATGATTAAATAAGGTAAAATCCAGCATTCAAACACAACTGAATCGAGCAGCAGTCCAATCAAAATAAGCATTCACCCAAGACATTCACCACTGTCGTAACCTAACTAAAACATAAATAAACAATCTCATTTGTACCAACAGTCTTTCTCACCACCAACGATCGATACACTAACTACTTTCGCTCGCTGACACAATCTCTCTCTCTCTCTCTCTCTCTCTCTCTCTCTCTCTCTCTCTCTCTCTCTCTCTCTCTCTCTCTCTCTCTCTCTCACACACAGGATTTGGCAAAAAAAAAATAAATAAAGCAAAAATAAATCCTCCCCATTCCTCCCCCCTTACTTTGCCAAATCCTTCTCATACAACACTTACATTATTTTTTTCATAACCCAGTCGCAGTCGGGAACGGGACCTCTACTCCGAGTAACTGGGCCCCCATATACTCTCTCATTCACTTCTTCCTTATCACAATCATTCGCTATATTAACACTATTCTTATCTAAATCCCTATCATCTAATATATCATGTACAATCCCATCTACCTCGTTCGGCCCTATAATTACACTAATTTCTATGAACAGTTCATCCATTTCATCAAAAACATTCTCAACTTTAGCAAAAGATTCATTCATGCTACTTATCATTCTCCTGTCTCTCATTCTTGCGTTATTCATTTTTTCTTTTACATCATCTAACGAAAAGCCACACACACTATAAGTATCATTCATACTCAGCCACGTTTCATCTGTATTAATACATTTATCCTCCACACTCACTTACACATTCACACCCTTGTCATACTTATTCGTATTCTTACCTATACCTATAAATTTCCCTTGCACTTTCTCCTCACTTAAAGCTTTCAAACGCCTCTTTTTCCTATATTCAACTAACACTAATTGTTTATTTTCCAGCCCTAACTTCTCATGCATACTAGATTCATACTTGCTCATTTCCAACCAATTATTCATCCCATTCTCACAAACATTGATCCTATTCCTTCCTCACACACAGGAGGACTCACCCAGCTGAACCCTCTTACACGCTAGTTTCCCGAACATCCTGGCTGATTTACTCCCTTCTTCCTACATACCCTAGCTACATGCCCATCTACACCACATTCAGTACACTTACCCCACGGCTCCTTGCACATTCTAGCATAATGACCATCCTTACCACAATTACCACAAATTACATTCAAATGATTACTACGACATCCACTCGCTACGTGCCCAGTCATACCACACCGATAACATTTTACCCCTTTCTCTTTCTTGCACTCACTAATCCTATGCCCTACCTCACCACATCCAAAACAAGCACCTAGAGCCCATCTACATTCATTCTTCTTATGACCTTCCTTTCCACACCTATAACACTTTTCATTACGGACAAGACTATCTGACATACCTCGAAGCGCACTAACACTCCTATCCCTCCAAACCTGATTCCCTTGCCTAAACCCTTCATTTGTCCTTACAGGTATTCCCACATTATTCGCCCTAACACTCCTATCTACTACACTATCAGCTACCCTCATCGGTCCTCTCATAACAGCATCTCTAAAACTAACAAATTCTGGCACACTTTCCTCCATTCCAGTTCTTACACTCACAGATTTACTTTCTTTCATACATCTATCCAACTCGTAATCCTCAACTATCTCTAAAATATCATCCCATGTCAATCTTTCTTTCGTCCACCTCATTTTCTCCTTCCGTTTCAAATTAACAAACTCAGCCACATTCTCGGGTACAGTAGCCAAAAACTTCTTCATTAACTCCTTATTCTCATTTATACCTTCATCCCCATACTTCTTCCTAGCTAAAGTTTCCAACCTACATACATACATCGATATCGCTTCTCCTGCATTCATCCGTGCTTCATCAAAATCATTCTTACGCTTATACTTAACACTCCCTTTCATACGTTTTACCTGCTCAATTATTCTCTTGTTCACACTTTCATAATCAACGTCCCCTACATTCATTATCACTCCATACATCGTCAACAAATACCCAGTCAAATATTCTCCTAACTCCCTAGCCCAAACTCTTTTACTATCACCATACTTATCTTGACAATACCTCTCATACTCCTTGAAAAACTCGTATACATCCCTACTACTATGCTCATTGAACCTTTCACACCGAGGTACCTCTCTCATAAACACAGTCTTACACACATCACGTTCATTCTCACTGCTATCATCACTGTCTACTCCCTTGTTACCTTCTTCCTCATTTGAATATAATGAATCCACTTCCACACTTAAATTCCTATCCTTAACCATTCCCTTCTTACCCTTTTTCTTACTTACCACTTTCACCCATTCACGATCATCCTTGCTATCATCCTGACACTTTTTCTTCTCTTTCTTTACATCACTTTTACCTTTCTTATTTTTCCTATTACATTTTTGTTCATCCTTACTATGCCTAATTCCCTTATCTTCAATCTCACTATCACTATTACTATTACTATCACTATCACTTCCTTTCCCATTATCACTAACCTTAGCCTTCTCATCCACAATCAACCCATTACCCGAAACTGAGGACACTCCTCCGACTGCACCTTCACACATTATAGTTTTCATCATCCCCATTACTTGCCCCATCATATCTTCCATTCGTTTCTCCGTCCGTTCTTCATTCTCTCGCATCCTCATCTCAACACCCTCTTCCACTCTCTCTACAGTTCCCTGAATTTCCCTCAGTTTCTTATGCATCTCCTCATTCTCACACCTTAACCACTTATTCTCTTGCAACAATTTCTCCTCACGCTCCTTACTCAGCCACAATTCCTCCTTCAGTAACTTGTTCTGCTCTTCCATTTTCATCAACCTTAATCTAATTTCATATCCAAATGCAGTCCTTTGTCCAAGAGTCTAGCTTCAATCCCACCTCGGCTGTCCCTGTTCGGACGCCAAAATATTTCCTTACAAACTAAAACGCTCATCATAAACCAAAAATCACACTTATCACTAATCATACACGTAACACAAAATAGACATTGATCATACCACTATTCAAATAAACCCTCAAAATAAATAAAGCTTAAAACTAAACACTAACAAAACAAACTTAAATTTACCACAACCCAAACATCAAAACACAAAAACATATATATATATTTTATGAACACCAACACAGTCGTCCACACACTGCCACTGTCTTTTTACGGCAAACTACCAATATCACGGTTTTGTGCTTAACAGTCCACCGTGTGAAGAATTTTCTTCACTCTTCTTCTTTTAATCATATTTTTAGCTCTCTTCTACTAATACTATAGCTACCCCTTAAACATTCTCTCCTACATCTAGTTTTCTTTAACGAAATATAGGGAGGACTAACCTAAACTTGTTGACAGTGGCGCACGCCATGCTCGTGACGTCACAGCGTAGATACGCACGTTAGAGGGCCTTAGTGTAACCACGGCGTATGTTGGTTCTTTCCTTAAACTACATGGGTCGAGATTAAAATTCCTAAACTACATTTTTATATAAATTCCAATACTGCTGAATTAATGCATCTTATATTTCTCAATACCAATTAAGGTTTGTTAATTTTAAGATGTATGCCCATCGTACCAGTCCATTGCTAATTAATCATTTTAAATATTAATTTTTAGCAAGCCAGAATAGGTAGGATTATTGTATATATAACCTCCCTCAGAGCAGCAAGATTTATCTGAGTATTTAGTACAAAATCCTGCCTCCTCTGCACTCCTTGCAACAAAATATTGCCCTGTCCTGAAGTCCCGATATGGCACCCCAATGGATTACCATGCGCATCATGACCGTCACTTGTTTGGCAAGGTGAAGCCAGGTGATCTCCTCGACCTCTGTGTCGACCACATTCTACGAGGAGCTGCCCTAGCTTGCTGACCTGCCTGGTCATTGAGTCCGTGCTTCTGGCTCACCCCTCGCACCCTCTCTCCCAAAACTCGACTCACAAAAGGTTGCTGCCGGTCGGAGAGATTGAGAAGAAGAGGACCCTGGTGTACCTAGTTGCAGCCACAGTGAGAATTCTTGGGGTGAGCCAGGCAAGAGTGCAGCGTGCCCATTAGTGCAACAACCAGGTCAACAGCTATCAAGGGCATAGGACTAATCTTAAAGGAGTGCAGGTACTACAACAATGGCCATTTAGTTTTCCCCCAATTCTTAGCTTAGACTAATTTTAACTTGATAGGGAACCTGGCTAGTTACACTATTCGGACTGTGTGCGGTGGGATTGTGTGTATATATTTTTTCTATACAAATTTTTGCCTTTTGAGACTAACATAGTCTCTGGGTCACGTGGGCCACGTGCCAGACCCTATTTTGATTGTTGCAGACCACGTGTCTAACTCATCATTTTCATTATTTGAATTGCTTTCTTTTTATACCATTTTTTGCCTTTGTTAAGATGTCCGTTTCTTTCATGTAAATTTGTGAAATAAATCAATATTAGGTTAATTAAACCTCTTTAGTATTTTTGCTCCCTCATTTGTTTTAATGTGTGAAATGAATAGTTAATCACGGGACAAAGTACCCAGTATTTAAAGAGAAAACCTAAGTAAGTCTATAGGTGGTAACAGCGAGGTACTTTGCATTAATATATTTGCTTCGAAGGTAAAGATCCTTATCTTTAAACTTTTAAACTACTTTACATCACTGCTCCCATTTTGGATTTTGTCTACCTTACATTAACGTAAAATAACTGTCCAGCATTTCATTGGGGTAGCTGGGACGGAGCCGGAACAGAGCCTGAGAATGAAATGACTATAGACCTGACAAAGCTAGAGTAGGCCATAAATTATTTCAAAATCGTGTGGAGTGCTTAGGCCTCTGGACAGTAAAATTTCCCCCTTTTGTATGTAGAGTGTTGGTTTGTGAATTGTGACAGTAAAGTATTAGCAGGGTGTTTGTGCCCCGAGAGTAAGTGCTCCTATCCTCCCCTGTTGAACTTTGTGTAACTGTTATAAGGAGACTTTCCCGGACTAAGTTCCCACTCAGAACGCAACCATTGAAAAATTCTCCACACGAGTGGTCCTTCGAACCGGATCTTTTACCTTTGACTTGTGAAGCATTAACGTAATTAATCAGCTTGATTAAGCATATAGTAACTCGCTATATCACTTACCCACACGCACACAGCCAGTTTGTCGAATGTGTAATGCCCAGACTTTAATTGGGAAGAGAAATTTGTAATCATCATGATCTTTGCGTATCGACCACGTGTTTAAGGAAAGAGCTACGTAACCAGGTTAATTTGTTGCTTGAATGTTCTCTACAGAAAGACTAGAATTTGTCGTAGGAACTTCACTTTGTCTCGGATCCGTTCACCCACGTGTGGCGGAATCCACTTATACCAGAAAGTTCTAAGCTACTTGAACTAAGGTTTTTTGTTGTTCAGACGCCCGTGTTTACTGCTCAGCTAGAGCGCCGGTGTACTCGTTCTGTCAACTAATTTTGCTAGCTAAGCATCTAATTTGTAACATTTTGTACCTTGGTCTACCTTCCTTTGTGTCGTTTACCTTCCCTAACCAACCTTAATTTTTCTAACTAATGTTCCTGTATACCTAGCACGTGTCCTTGTCCTACAGAGCGAAATGGCGTAACATAATTTTAAGTCTTCTTACGAGTAACGTAGAAACTTAACCCCAAGTCCGTTTCATTCCACGTGTTTGTTCCGAGATGGCGGATCTTGTTTACAGCCCAAACTAAGGGTTCGTAATTGTTTGCTACCGTAAGTAAATTACTGCGTGTAGTTAATTTAATTTCCTTTAGCGAGGAAATATTGTTTTTGTCCTTTAGCGAGGATATTTTTGTTTTACCTCCGCGTGAGGGAAATTTCATTTTGTTTAGCCTCCACGTGAGTGCACTTTAAAGTCGTTGCCTTGTGCGCCAATCTACATTTTGAATAGTTTAGTGGTCGCCTTAGTGCGCCCGTAATTGTGAAATCGTCACAACAGTGTCAGCCTCGACCTGTTATTTTAACATTTAACTTGAATCTTTGCATTCATAAGCCCATGTGCTTTCTAATATGTTCTTTGAAGTAAATTGATTAGTCATTATCGCCACGTGCGTATATAACTCATTTAGTAAAATTTTTGTCACGTGACCGAGCATCGTCTGCTTTGTTGGGCTCGGTCAGTTTGAAATTTCTAAAGTAAATTCACGATTTACAATTTGTTTGTCAGTTAACCATTTTCCTCCCATCGTGAGTAAATTTAAATGTTCAGTTATTAAGCTTGTAAATTTGTAAAGTTTCATTTTTACATTCCTTTTGAAAATTCAGTTACCATTTGTTTGCTTTTACGAATCCGTTCATCAAAACGTGGTCATTCCAAGATGGCGGACTTCATGTTTAACGTAAACATCCCTCAACCGCCTAAGGCGGAAACGCTTAGCCCCGAGGAGATTAACGCTAGGCTTAAGGAACAGGAGTTGACGTTCACCTTTGTGTGTGAGGACGCAGACCTAGCACTTCATGCTCTTGCTTCTGTAGATTTTCCCAGCATGGGTCCAGAAGCCGTAAATCATTTTAAAACCCTTATTGGTAAAGTAAGAGATGAACTTAACCATTACAAGAATTTTTGGAGACGTCATTACGACCATCCCATTGTTAAATTAAATTATCCCGTACTTGCTGCCTGGTCGAGTAAAGTTGAGATTGCTTTTAATAGCCTCATGGCTCATCCCAATTTAATAATTAAACCTAATCAGTCTTGTTCTTCAACGAGGACGACACCTTCAGTGACACGTCCCGTTGAAAATGTCATTAATGATCCCCTAGTTGATCCTTTTAATGTTATGGCAGTCAAGCCCAATGCTCATAATTTTGTCTCAATTCCGCAACCTGTAAAACCATCACATTTCAATACTATGTTGCCAACACGGCATACGATTAGTGAATTTGTGTCTGTCCCACGAGCTCCGTCCTCATCTCCGAACCTTAAGCCACCAGCGTTTAATCGCCCTCAACCCCCTTTGTCTTTGCCGCCGGTGACAGTCCGTCCCGGAGGAAATACCGTTCATTGTCTTGTCATGGACCCCCCTCGTGGTAGCACGAATACCACTCAACCTAACCGTGTGCGTGATGGCCAGCAGAGGCCTGTACCGGTTGTAAATTCAATAACTAAAACCGTAGTTACCGTACCATTCCATGGACCAGTGCCCACGTTGCCTGATCGTCCTATCTTTAAGCCAGTAACTTCCGCTCCTACCCGTGTTGACACTAAAATATCCACGTCAAAATCTGAAACTCGCTCTCAGAAAGAGCCGCCTGATCACAAGGTTAAGACCGTAGCCGTCAGAAAGGAACCTTGTGCACTGACGGCGGATTTAGCGAAGGTCACACATGTAGACCTAGCACCGGAGATTAGAGCCTGTCTACGATTCACCTTGCTTAAGGATAACGATACATTGAACGTCATACATCATTTTCATTCAGTTATATATGGCGCAACTTTAAGCATTTATTATTATTGCCAAGTCGTACAGCAGCATTTTATCGGTCAATCCCATGCTTTAACTTTAAAACGTAAATTTAATTCTTGCCTTGACAATTTGTCATTTTATTATAATCCCCCTGACATCCTTCAGCTCGTGCTGAATATAAGCTTTGTTTTTAATGTTCACCTTGCAAACGTTTTTCTTAAAGACGACATCCAAGACCCTTGCTGTCATAAATACGATGTCCCCATAGACCTAGTTCATCTCGATTTATCATTCAGGCTAGTGTCAAGCAAATTTTCACCTTTAAACGCCGAGAAGGAAGTAACTTTTCTCCTTTTGTCAGGCGACAAATTCAAAGCTTTCATCACGCCAGTCATTTTATATATAAAATCATTTCATGTAAAACGTTGGGTGTCAGACCGGGATTGGGATTCACCCCCATAATTTTTAATTTGTCATTTGGCTGGACTTGTTGCCGACCTCGACTGACATTGGATTACGTTTTCTTTGCTCTATCCGTACCCCTAGGGTGGGAAGAATTGAGTACTTTTAATCGTTCTATTATTATTGCATCGTACGTTTAAAGTTAAAACTGATCATATGCTTAACTTAGCGCTTCCGTGAAGCATTGCCTGCGTGGTTCAATTTTCCCCAAATTCGCGTGAAAGCATAACTTTTGATTCAATTGATTTCAATTAACGTTGACAGCGTTTTGTTAACTTTAAACGGACGTTGATGTGAAGAACAACTTCACTCTTCATTCAGCCAGTATCCTTATCTCACTCATACTAACAAGTAGTTGAATCACATTTGCCGGAACTAACCCCTCTCCCTTTTTTCTCCCCTTTATCCCCAGGGTGTGAAGAATTTTCTTCACTCTTCTTCTTTTAATCATATTTTTAGCTCTCTTCTACTAATACTATAGCTACCCCTTAAACATTCTCTCCTACATCTAGTTTTCTTTAACGAAATATAGGGAGGACTAACCTAAACTTGTTGACAGTGGCGCACGCCATGCTCGTGACGTCACAGCGTAGATACGCACGTTAGAGGGCCTTAGTGTAACCACGGCGTATGTTGGTTCTTTCCTTAAACTACATGGGTCGAGATTAAAATTCCTAAACTACATTTTTATATAAATTCCAATACTGCTGAATTAATGCATCTTATATTTCTCAATACCAATTAAGGTTTGTTAATTTTAAGATGTATGCCCATCGTACCAGTCCATTGCTAATTAATCATTTTAAATATTAATTTTTAGCAAGCCAGAATAGGTAGGATTATTGTATATATAACCTCCCTCAGAGCAGCAAGATTTATCTGAGTATTTAGTACAAAATCCTGCCTCCTCTGCACTCCTTGCAACAAAATATTGCCCTGTCCTGAAGTCCCGATATGGCACCCCAATGGATTACCATGCGCATCATGACCGTCACTTGTTTGGCAAGGTGAAGCCAGGTGATCTCCTCGACCTCTGTGTCGACCACATTCTACGAGGAGCTGCCCTAGCTTGCTGACCTGCCTGGTCATTGAGTCCGTGCTTCTGGCTCACCCCTCGCACCCTCTCTCCCAAAACTCGACTCACAAAAGGTTGCTGCCGGTCGGAGAGATTGAGAAGAAGAGGACCCTGGTGTACCTAGTTGCAGCCACAGTGAGAATTCTTGGGGTGAGCCAGGCAAGAGTGCAGCGTGCCCATTAGTGCAACAACCAGGTCAACAGCTATCAAGGGCATAGGACTAATCTTAAAGGAGTGCAGGTACTACAACAATGGCCATTTAGTTTTCCCCCAATTCTTAGCTTAGACTAATTTTAACTTGATAGGGAACCTGGCTAGTTACACTATTCGGACTGTGTGCGGTGGGATTGTGTGTATATATTTTTTTCTATACAATTTTTTGCCTTTTGAGACTAACATAGTCTCTGGGTCACGTGGGCCACGTGCCAGACCCTATTTTGATTGTTGCAGACCACGTGTCTAACTCATCATTTTCATTATTTGAATTGCATCTCTTTTTATTCCATTTTTGTGTTAAGATGTCCGTTTTGTTTCAATGTAAATTTGTGAATAAATCAATATTAGGTTAATCAAACCTCCTTAGTATTTTTGCTCCCTCATTTATTTAATGTGTGAAATGAATAGTTGATCACGGGACAAAATACCCAATATTTAAAGAGTAAGTCTATAGGTGGTAACAGCGAGGAACTTTGCATTGATATATTTGCTTCGAAGGTAAAGATCCTTATCTTTAAACTTTTAAACTACTTTACATCACTGCTCCCATTTTGGATTTTGTCTACCTTACATTAACGTAAAATAACTGTCCAGCATTTCATTGGGGTAGCTGGGACGGAGCCGGAACAGAGCCTGAGAATGAAATGACTATAGACCTGACAAAGCTAGAGTAGGCCATAAATTATTCTTAATCCTACGTGTGGAGTGCTTAGGCCTCTGGACAGTAAAATTTCCCCCTTTTGTATTTAGAGTGTTGGTTTGTGAATTGTGACAGTAAAGTATTAGCAGGGTGTTTGTGCCCGAGAGTAAGTGCTCCTATCCTCCCCTGTTGAACTTTGTGTAACTGTTATAAGGAGACTTTCCCGGACTAAGTTCCCACTCAGAACATAACCATTAAAAAATTCTCCACACACCGGGTGGCAATTTGCCACAGCTACTTCCCTGATTGGGGTGGTTTTTATCATCATCATCATTATCATCATCATCATCCTCATCAACAACAGCAATCGGAATTTAATTCGGTCCGGGTCATCAACAATTATCGAAATCTCAGCAGCCTTATCAAGTTCCTTATACAAGTCAAGTCATCAACAATCGAGTAAATATTCAATGGAGCTCTCTCCAAAGGAGGAATCACGGCCTGCCAAAATAAGAAAGAAAAACACTTACGAAAGCTCCTAACTAACTTAACTATCGCACTATAATCAAAGATAAATAATAAATTGTTCCTATCACTCACAAACACGACAAGCAAAGATAAACAAAACTGTACTTACTCAGAATATAAAAATCACTTCCACGCTGGTCAAAAAATGATTAAATAAGGTAAAATCCAGCATTCAAACACAACTGAATCGAGCAGCAGTCCAATCAAAATAAGCATTCACCCAAGACATTCACCACTGTCGTAACCTAACTAAAACATAAATAAACAATCTCATTTGTACCAACAGTCTTTCTCACCACCAACGATCGATACACTAACTACTTTCACTCGCTGACACAATCGCTCTCTCTCTCTCTCTCTCTCTCTCTCTCTCTCTCTCTCTCTCTCTCTCTCTCTCTCTCTCTCTCTCTCTCTCTCTCTCTCTCTCTCACAGGATTTGGCAAAAAAAAAAAAAAAAAAAAGCAAAAATAAATCCTCCACAGCTTAAATAAAAATAATTAGCTATTTATTATTCATTGCTAGGAATTAATTATATTATGCCGATAGTATTGGCATTAGTTTCGGCGAATTAGGTAGCCGATCTTGGTTACACCAGGCTTCCTAGACTAGGCGTTATAGTTTACTCTCTTGCATGATATAATAATGTTCCTAGTGCTATTAAATTTAAATTAAGGTAATAGGCAATTTATACATATAAGATATATGGATTGCATACAAAATATCCTCTTTTAAGATAGTATACGAGAGAGCTTCGATGAATTAGGTAGTCGATCTCGCTGTCGCTAGGCTAGTAGCCTAGTGGCTTTAGTATACTTTCATACAATCTCCCCAGTTACCCTCATATATATGGTAATCCCTCCTTTCCTCTGAGTGTAGCCTATGGCTACAATCCTAGTTGGTCTTGCCTTGAATTGTCATTCTGGCAAGGTTAGGCTATGGTTTTTCTGCCCCTTCACCTAGCTACTGATGGTGAGCTTTGGGTTTCGGTCAGAACCTCAGAGTACTTGTCGTGTGCCGGCAACTGATCGATAAGGTGAATGTACTCCCCTGTCGGATCTTGTTGGTTGGCATAGGAGGCCTTGCCTCCCTAGACTGCACTTGAAGGGGTCATGTGATCCCCTTCACCCTGTGGTTTAGTCGACTAGTCCTGTGTCAGACAAATGATGGTTTTTTTGGATAAATTTCATATGCAGAAGGTTTATGTATGTTATTGATGCCTTTATTCATGAATTTTATTAGTTAATAAGAAATAGAGAGACAAATGCAGTTAGTAGTAATTGTAAAGATATAGAAAGAATTGTGGAGAGACATGAGAGAGAACGAGAAGTTAGGTAGGTTGTTTTCAGTTCATTCCGCTGAGTCTAGGGATACTTCCCGTAAACATCTACCGAATGTCGTGATCCATTCTTGAATGCCTCATGGAGCCCAGACGAGTGAGGCGCGGAAGCCGGCGAAAAGTCACGTGATTAAGGATAGCTTGACATGCCCAGAACGATGATATAAAAACCACTGTGAGAGGTGATCTCTCTCTCTCTCTCTCTCTCCTTCCTAGTAAGTCACTCTGTTTACCAGGTCTAAAGACCTACTTAACTTGCCGGTCTCCTCTAGGCGAACAACGAGTTGCGGCTGCCTATACATTAACTGAAGGACGGCATATACTCAGGACCGTTTAGCAGCCGAGGAATTGAGGGGAACCATTATCCCTGGAAACGAAGGACGACGAACAGAACTATTATGCCCGCACCTGATCGACTGTAAGTGTGTTTGGCGAGACGTCCCAGAGTGACAGAGGCGTGACGTCCCAGAGTGACCGAGGCGTGACGTCCCAGAGTGACCGAGGCGTGACGTCCCAGAGTGACAGAGGTGTGACGTCCCAGAGTGACCAAGGTGATTACAATATTGCGCCAGCCTTCTCAACACCTGACGAAGGCTCATACTTCAGTGACGACAGTAGGCCTACGATTGACGTATAGGCCCAATCAAACAAGGATACATCCAACTCTTTAGCCAGTGTCAAGACTTCTGAATTCAACGCTACTAATTAATGTAAAAACCATTCTTTTTATGACTTCTTGTAAGTGACTCTTCAACCCCTTTTTTTATGTCTAGTAAAGGAAAAACAAGGCCCTTGTATCCCTCACCCACGTAACTTTTCTTAGGTAATTTTTGAGAGAAACATTAAGTATTAAACAAAAATGGATTAAAATACAATTAAGAAATAGTAAGTAAAGGTAAAAATACTAGACAATTAATAAGAAAATTTATTTAGAAGCTTTATTGCAAGAAGAACCAAAGGAATCATCACACCTGTGCTCGCAGACCCTAGGCTGAAGAATAGTGTTTATTTTTCTGACTAGGATTGCGCCGGTATTGGGACTCTGTTTCTCTATGATTAAGGGTGGCGGCTAGATGATTGCCAGGCCCCCTTACTGTATTGGCAAACCCTAGGCTGGGGAATGTATTCTCCGTCCACCTAGGATGGCGCCGATGCTGAAACAGAGCTTCCTCTAGGTGTGGTAGGGCTGACATGCCGCCGGCTCCTCTCACATCTTATACAGGACTATTTTCCCCTTCCCAGTCTGTCCTTTATTGATGGCATAACCATCACATCCCTATGGCCGTTGTCCTACAATCTCACCGATTGCCGGCAGGCTGTAGAGCCGGCTTGGGCTTCTGCCTGTATTTCCTAGTCGTATAGCTTCCCTATCGGACATGAGCTCCGGGATAGCTGTATCGGCAGGTCTAGCTGCCGGCAGGAGACCCATTTGCTTTAGAGTGTTCTTCAGTCCTCCCTTGGGCTGCCATCCACATCCTACGACTGGGAGATACCGGTATGGAGGTGGATGGGTGGAAGCTTGATTATTCTATATTCTCCCCTTCCATTAGAACCCTCATTCCGGAGGAAGGAAGTGATACAGTGGCTAGTGCCAGCACTCTTACATCACCCTTCAATCCTCGCTTTCTCTCTCTCTATTGGCTAGTGCCGCCAGCTACTAACCTAACTGGCGACTGCCGGCCACTAACCTTGCCGGTAAGATGCAGGCTAGACTTGTAGTCCGACAGACGTTAATTCACTGTCACATCTGACTCTGCCAGCAAAGCCAGCCGAGTCTGGTATTCTGGCCTCTGCCCTGTCACATTGAGTGCTGGCTGGGATAGTGTGCCGACAGCCGGTGACCCGCCGGTGTCCGGCAAGCCACCGGCAATCCGGTGGGCCGCCGGCCATAAAAATTATCAATATTGTGCCAGTTGAATTGAGCCTTAGGTACTAGCCTTGCCAGCTGTATGCCGGCAGCAACTATGGTATATGTATATACAGTAGCCAATACATCTGTAGTATAGAGTATACTGCAGACAGAAAACTATGGTATAAAAGTATACAGTAGTTAAATTTTCCAACATACTCTGTGTATCCAAGCGCAGTCTATTGTTGAGACCTTATAGGATTGGGAAAGGAATTCCCTTTCTTTATACTAATAGATGATCAGTTATTTTGACCCTCATTATTAACTCTTTTGGAAGTGGGTGTTTTTTACACTACTCTACCATTATAGGCTAGACTCTTCCATCGGGCCTCTTAAGGATGATAACCCTAGAATCAATATTGAGGGAGGTCACAGCAATTGGCTGGGCGGGAAACACACGTATGTGTGTTTCCTATTTCATTTCTAGCTTATCTATCCTAAGCTATATGCAATAAAATAAAATGGAAAATATTATTATCATATTTTTTAGTTTATGTAGTGAGATAGACTATGTTATACTCATTTTATTTTCCTCTCTTTACAGGAGGACCATGTGAAGTACGATAGCGTTTTCTGCAACGTTCGTAGCTGGAACTTCTATGGCCATCTGGGGTGTAGGACACACTCCCGCTGCTCCATCACCAAGGGACCTCGCAGATATTGGGACCCAGAGGTATGTACAGTACGTAAATACCTGGTGTATGAGGCTTTTGAAAATCCCAAGACAACAGAGTCAAGGGATACAGCGCGGGACAAGCTGCGCAAATGGGATCGTGGCTTCCAAAAGAACGCCAAGGGGCCTTACCTCCCTAGTGAGCGTATGAGAGCCCTTCTATTCCCCAAATCATCTGCGGATGCTGTTATTCCTCAGCCTCACCCTGAGATCCCTTGCATCCAGATAGCCGTCGACACGGATGTCTCGGATGCGATGAAGGACATCCATCTAGGTGATGAGAGGATGTCAGTAGTGTCAAAGGACACCGAAAAGGACCTTCTGGCGGAAGGTCGAGATGAGGAGTCAACGATGGCTCCAGAGTCAGAAGAGGATGAAGTCGAAACAGTCTCTGTTTCGTCGGTTCCTGCCCCAGAACCCATGCCCTCTACGTCCTCCGCTCCTCAACCTGGGAGGCCGGATGACACTGTCTGCCATCAAAGCTATGATGGAAATGTTCGAGAAGAAGAGCAAACAAAGGGAAGCTGCATTCAGGAAGGATATTCTTCAGATAACAGCGTCCCGAGGGTCTCAACGGAGACTCAACGTAAAGGATCTTCCCCCGTGTTCCGAGGTAAACCCATGGAGCCATGCCAAGTACATGCCGATTACAAACGGTGAGATCTTTGTTTCAGAGAAGTTGGGAACTGTCCTTATCGAGGACATTGAGTTCTGGCCCAGCTTTGAGTCCTATCCAGACTTCTTCGTTCGTCTAAGGGCGGAACCTGTATCCAAGGAGTAGACAGAGCCTAAGGAGGTCATAGTGCTTGACCATGCGAAGGACCAGGCTTTGTTAGCTAGCAGTTTGAAGGACAGGGGCTTCACCAATTTGAAGGTGCCGGCCCTGAGCAAGAAACATCCCTCTTTTCTTGCTCCAGCAACTATGGCTCTCCCCTTTGCGGAAAAGTCATTTAAGGCGGTGATTAAGGCAGTGGAAACTGGGGAAACCTTGCCCTACACTGGAGGAGTGTAGGCCCCTTTCCCTAGCTTTGCCAACAGATCACAAAGACTGGAAGGATATTCAGCTTACCTTCTCGGTCGGGAAGTTGAAGGCTGATATCGCTGGACGTCAGTTCAGCGAAAACCTCCCCAAGTTGTCTGAGTTTCTTTTGTGCAGGGAACAAGATACAAAGGAAAGGCTAGCTGCCTCTCTGTCCCTCCAGTTGTCCATGGAGGCAATGGCCAGTGAACAAAGATCCCCGGATATGTTCATGGTCATGGCTAAAACACATTCGGCAACCCTAACTAAGGACTTCTACAGCTTTGTTAGGGCAAGAAGGGCTTGTAGAGAGTTCGTGTTTGCCTCGGCTGCAGTCAAACACGAACCTAGGAAGTTTATATCTTCCAATATCTGGGGGAAAGACCTATTCCCAAAGGAATTGGTCAAAGAGATAGTCGACAAGGCCACCATGGAGAATAGAAATCTATTCTAGAAGTGGGGCATGTCGGCTAAGAGGAAGTCTTCTCTGGATGAGGGTTCCCAACCGAAGAGGAAGACAAAGAGGCCAAGAGTGCCTTCTCGCCCTGCTAGACAACAACAACTTCCCATGACCGCGGAGCCACAAATGGTGGAACAGCCCCAACCCACCTACCAGATGGTACCCCCGCAGGTGGTGACTCAGTCACCAGCCTATGCTCCCGCCTACGAGAGGCAGACCACTACCTTTCGCCCTAAAGGTAGGGGGTCAGGTAGAGTTTCCTTTAGACGTCCCTCGAGAGGAAGAGGGGGTAGGGGAGCACGCGGTCAAGAAGGAGAGCCCTACGGAAACCAGAAGCAATGAGATGCTTCCGGTAGGAGGAAGACTCCAACTATTCCGGGATCGTTGGACCTTCGATCCCTGGGCCCACAGCCTAATCAAGAACGGAGTAGGTTGAAGCTGGAAGACAGCTCCACCATCATTTCCTCAGTTCTCCCAACACTCCACCCCCGTTCTGGAAGAATATACCCGAGAACTCTCGAGCAAACGGGTGATAAGGAGGGCAAAGTCCATCAAATTCCAAGGAAGGCTGTTTTGTGTTTCCAAGAAGGACTCAGACGAACTCAGAGTCATTCTGGATTTGTCGCCACTCAACAAGTTTATCGAGAACGACAAGTTCAAGATGTTTACCCTTCAACACATAAGGGCCCTGTTGCCCAAAAGGGCATACAAAGTCTCCATAGACATGGCAGATGCCTATTGGCACATTCCGATCAATTGCCAACTCTCCTCCTACCTAGGATTCAGGCTACAAAAAAGAAAGTACGCTTTCAGAGCCATGCCCTTTGGGCTAAACATAGCCCCAAGGATCTTCACGAAGCTTGCAGAAGCAGTCATTCAACAACTATGCCTACAAGGTGTCCAGGTGGTATCCTATCTGGACTATTGGCTGGTGTGGGCAGCATCTGAGTCGAAATGCATGCAAGCATCCAAGAAAGTGATACAGTTCCTGGAACATCTAGGATTCAAGATCAACACCAAAAAGTCTCGAGTATCTCCAGCTCAGAAATTCCAATGGCTAAGCATACATTGGGACTTACAGTCACATCGTCTCTCCATTCCATCAAAGAAGAGGAGAGAGATAGCGGGATCTGTCAAGAGACTTCTAAAATCCGATAGGATTTCAAGATGCCATCAGGAGAGAGTGCTGGGCTCCCTTCAGTTTGCATCGGTAACAGACCCAGTGCTAAGAGCAAAGCTAAGAGATGCATCAGGAGTCTGGAGAAGATACACATCAAACGCTCGAAGAGATCAAAGAAAACCAATACCGATTCGGCTACGATCACTTCTCAAGTCATGGTCGGAGGCTAGAAACTTCAAGAGGTCAACACCTCTGCAGCTGCCTCCACCTTCAGTCGTCATCCACACGGATACATCATTGGAAGGATGGGGAGGTCACTCTCATCAACGCAGAGCTCAAGGAACTTGGTCCTCTCTATTCAAGACCTTCCATATCAACATTTTGGAGGCCATGGCAGTCTTCCTCACACTGAGGAAATTATCCCCTCGCCCTTCAGTCCACATAAGACTGGTTTTGGACAGCGAGGTGGTAATGAGATGTCAAATTCGTCAAGGCTCAAGATCGCCTCAACTCAACCAAGTGATGTTGGCCATCTTCTGCTTAGCGATAAAGAAGAGATGGCACTTGTCAGCAGTTCACCTTCACTGGTTCCACAATGTAACAGCGGACGCTCTATCCAGGATATCTCCAATAGAGTCAGAATGGTCCCTAGACGCAAGATTATTCTCCTTCATCTTACATCAAGTCCCTGAACTGCAGATCGACCTCTTCGCAACGCGCGACAACAAGAAACTTCCTCGATTCGTGGCCTCGTACGAGGACCCTCTAGCGCAGGGATGGGGAACCTGCGGCCTTCTGGACCACCAGGTGCGGCCTTCTATGACCTTTTAATATATATATATATATATATATATATATATATATATATATATATATATATATATATATATGTTTTTTCAAAAAGGCCCATAAAAGAAACACAGGAAATATGAATAAATCACACTATATTTCGGTCAATAAACATCGACCCTCTTCAGGATGTAAAGTACAAGTGAGGCTTACAGTGGAGAGTGACGGTTTATATATGAAAGCAAAAGGGTGTGTTCAATTGTTCTATAGTTGTTATAATTGCTGGAAGGATTAGCCAAATTTAATTACATCCAGGTGCGTGTTCTTATTGTTGAGCCGCTTGGAGGAAGTCTTGACCTCTGATGCATGTCTGGTGGCCGGTCTCCGTGGATTATCTTCTTAATGATAGGGTTGAGAAGAGTATTGTCCACTGTGTCAGCTTTCCATTGGCCCCCACATAGGTTCATTGTGTTTGATTGATTTATGATGGCTGATTCCAGGATTTTCCTTCTCTACGGACAGGTACTCTTAAAAAGCAAAGACGACTCACTCCAGTTAATCTGGTGCCTTAAATCCCTAAGGTGAATGAAAATCCCCGAGTTTTCATACCCATATCTAACAGATCTTTTGTGTTCGGATAATCTTTGAGATAGCGAACGGCCAGTTTGTCCAATGTACACTTTTTCACAATCCCTACATGGTACTTTGTAAACGCCGGATTCTATCTCTCTTTCATTTTGATAAACATTAATAAGGGCGCTTCCTATGGTCTTTGGATATGAAAAAACAAAGGGGTTCTCAGTTTTGATATGATTTGTTATATTTTTAATACCTTCTATATATGGGAGTTTTATCTTATTTTTAAAATCTCTTTGGTTAGTAACATCATGATCTTTATAATATATCGTGTTGGCTTTGTTGATGGCCTTTTCTATGACATACGTCGGGTAGAATAGCTGGGCGAGTTGTTATAACAACTATAGAACAATTGAACACACCCTTTTGCTTTCATATATAAACCGTCACTCTCCACTGTAAGCCTCACTTGTACTTTACATCCTGAAGAGGGTCGATGTTTATTGACCGAAATATAGTGTGATTTATTCATATTTCCTGTGTTTCTTTTATGGGCCTTTTTGAAAAAACATGTTAAACTGTTCGATTACAGTTATAAATAAGACATATATATATATATATATATATATATATATATATATATATATATATATATATATATGCATATATATATATATATATATATATATATATATATATATATATATATATATATATATATATATATATATATATATATATATATATATATATATATATGTATACATAAGCTATATATATTTCTTTTTTTTTACATTGAACATTTTGTCGAAAATCTTTATCCAGGCACACACACACACACATACACACACACACACACACACACACATATATATATATATATATATATATATATATATATATATATATATATATATATATATATATATATGTGTGTGTGTGTGTGTGTGTGTGTGTGTGTGTATGTATATATATATATATATATATATATATATATATATATATATATATATATATATGTGTGTGTGTGTGTGTGTGTGTGTATATATATATATATATATATATATATATATATATATATATATATATATATATATATATATATATATATGTGTGTGTGTGTGTGTGTGTGTATATATATATATATATATATATATATATATATATATATATATATATATATATATATATATATATATATATATATATGTATATATATACATATATATAAGTGTGTGTATGTGTGTTTGTGTACATACATCAAAGTGCACACAAATACACAAAAGGAAAGTTATCTGTGCATAGTGATGTCGCTCCAAGAGATTGATAGCATTTCTCTTTTGTGATACTGCAATTGTAACGGTTAAAAAATTAAATGCACAGCAACACTGTGCTCTTCATAAATACAATAAATATGCCAAATTAGAGGGTGACCCTCGAAAAATAGCACTGCAAGCACTGAAAAATGGAAAACAGAAGAAAAAATAGTTTTTCCAGTCTATGTTACAACAAGGGAATGCTATGACAGAAGCAAGCTATAAAGTTGCATATTTACTTGAAAAAAAGGTAAGCCATTCAGTGATGCAGAACTCATAAAGGACTGTATTTTAGAAGTGGCAGGATGTATAGATCCCGATAAACTTAAGTATAAAGAGGTGCCTCTTTCACGAAGGACTAACACAGATCGACAGCCTGAATTGGCCTGTAATGTAACAGAACAATTGCAAAATATAATAGAAAAAGATAATATATATTACTCAGTAGCTTTGGATGAATCAACAGATTCCACTAATTCTGCACAAGTATTGTATTTTATTCGTGCTATAAAAGATGATTTTCAGTTATATGAAGAATTGCTTGCTTTAGGCACCTTTAAAGTAAGGACACGGGGGATAGATATTTTTAACAACTTCAAAGAGCAATGTCATAAAATAGGACTAAATTTGACTAATTTGGTAAGTGTGTGCACGGTTGGTGCTCCAGCTAGGGTGGCTAAAAATGAAGGATTTTTTGGACATCATAAGAAAAAAAAAACAAGAATCAAAATACCATGATTTCTTTTCATTGTATTTTACACCAGCAAAATCTCAGTTTAAAATCTGTAACTTTAAATGATACTTTGCAAAAGATTATTAGCATTATTAACTATATTCGAGAGAATGCCTCAAAGTATCGTCAATTTTAAAGCATGCTGATGGATGGAGGGCGAAGTAATTAGTGTAGATTTGCCATATCACTCAAAAGTACGCTGGTTGTGTCAAGTTTTTCTCTTTATGAAGGCAAATTATTGACTTTTTCAAAGAAAAAAAGTATTGTGATTTATCAGATGCAAATGTTTACAGAGATGTTGCCTTATTATATAATGTGATGTTAAAACAAAATGAGTTAAGCACTTCATTGCAAGGCAAAAATAAATGTATTTATGTGGCCAAAAAATCAGGCATTTAGAAAGAAACTGTTGCATTTCAAGTCCTTTTTGGATCAATCAAAACTTTCAGAAGAACACTCCTCAGCTTACGAAAGTAATGAGTGAAACTGAGGATATCTATGGATATTTTAAAGAATATGAGTTGGTTTTAGACACATTGATTGATGAATACAATAAAAGATTCAATGATTTTGAAAAGCATAGCATCACACTGAAACCTGCTTTTTAACCTCATTTTGTTGATATATCAGAGGCTCCTGAAGAGTTGCAAATGGAGCTTATTGAAATATCTGAGAATAATATCTTGAAGTCTCTGACAAGAGAGGAAATCCCGTCGAATTTTGGAGAAAAGTGATAGAATATCCTTGTCATCGTGAACATGCACGACGATTAATTTCCTGTTTTTCTTCAACATACTGTTGTGAATCCACATTTTCGTACTTGGCGCAAATCAAGAATTCACTGAGAACGCAGTTGACAGATGAGCATTTGGAGGACTGATTGAGACTAAGAACCACTATGCTAGAGCTTGATACCGAAATGCTTTCTCAAAAGAAGCAACCCCAAAGAAGTCATTAATATGTATAAGAAAAAAAAGTTTATGCTTCCTTACTGTTTATTGAATATTTGAAATATTTTATATTCTCGATGCTTATATATCATTTTTTAACGTTATTATTCCTTTACTTGTTCCTTAATACAAAAAAAAACCCTTTTCTCTTCATTAAAAGAATTTGAAATGTCATGCTTTCAATATTATTCATCTACTTATTACTTTGAAAACTTCTTACATAAATGAAATATTTGAAAATTCTGTTTTTGATAATATTCATCTACATATTAGTTGTATAAAAAGTACATACTTGAATCAAAATATTTGAAAATATTATACCTTCAATTTCTATAAACCTATCTTTTTTTATTAGATTACTAATAAATTACTTAAGGGATAAAATAACTTTAGAAAATTTCTATGCGGCCTTTATGAGGGATGAAGAATTGTAAGATGGCCTTCATGCACAAAAAGGTTCCCCACCCCTGCTCTAGCGTAAGCAGTGGACGCCATGTCCCTCGACTGGAACAAATGGACCAGGGTTTACCTGTTCCCTCCATCCAACCTGCTGATGAGGGTCCTCAACAAGCTGAGATCTTTTCAAGGAACAGCAGCCCTAGTGGCTCCCAAGTGGCCCCGGAGCAACTGGTTCCCCTTAATTTTGGAATTACAGCCAAGGCTGATTCCCCTGCCGGACCCAGTTCTATCTCAACAAGTACAGAAGTCGGCTGTCTTTGCTTCATTACAGAAAACCCAAGACCTTCATCTCATGATTTTCTCTCCCTAGCAATAAAGAAAAGGTTTGGGATCTCAAAAGAAAGTATAGACTTCTTAGAGGAATATAAGTCAAAATCTACTAAAAGGCAATACAAGTCATCTTGGAAGAAGTAGGTGGTCTTTGCCAAGGCAAGAAATCCAAAGGAAATCTCGATGGATTTCTGCTTGTCTTTCTTTATTCACCTTCATGAAGAAGGTTTAGCAGCCAACACGATAACTACGTGTAAATCTGCCTTGACTAGGCCCTTGCTTTATGCTTTCCAAGTAGACTTGTCTAATGAGATTTTCAACAAAATCCCTAAGGCCTGTGCCAGGCTCAGGCCTGCAGCACCTCCAAGGCCCATCTTATGGTCTTTGGATAAGGTACTACATTTTGTTTCAAGTTTGGACAACGATACTTGCTCTTTAAAAGATTTGACTCAAAAAGTTATATTCTTGTTTGCTCTAGCCTCAGGGGCTAGAGTTAGTGAGACAGTGGCTTTATCTAGGGAAGAAGGCCATATCCAGTTTGCTGAAACGGGAGAGCTAAATCTCTTTCCCGACCCAACGTTTCTCGCCAAGAACGAGCTACCCACTAAGAGGTGGGGTCCCTGGAGAATCTGCCCTCTGAAGGAAGATGTCTCGCTGTGTTCAGTGGAGAGTCTAAAAGTCTATCTTCGCAGAACGTCAGACTTCAGGGGAGGACAGCTTTATAAAGTTGAAACATCGGGCTCAAACTTATCCTTGAAATAACTAAGGGCGAAGATCACCTACTTCCTTCGCAGAGCGGATCCTGACAGTACACCCGCAGGTCATGATCCTAGGAAAATTGCTTCTTCGTTAAATTTCTTCCAGCTCATGGATTTTGAGAGCCTTCGCTCGTTTAATGGATGGAAGTCATCCAGAGTGTTTTTCAAACACTACGCGAAGCAAGTGCACGAATTAAAAGGATTTGTGGTAGCGGCAGGTAGTGTACTAAAACCTGTCGCTTAGTGCTGCGAGAAACAGTGAATTATGTGGGACTATAATTCTATAGGGTGTCCATGTTGGTACTTTTTAGTGCAACATGGTGAGTGAAATGCCATCAAGGTGACATTATGGACTGTTCCAGTGTACAAAGGTGATGAAACATAGACTGATCACTAAGTGCCATGGGTTTTTTACACAAGTGTAAATAGACAGACTTCTCAGAAAGACATTAGAAAATTTATTAAATTTTCATGTGAGTGGCAAAGTTTTGTTTTCAGGCAAAACAAGTATTTCTGATTTAGTCCGTTTGTCTATGTTAATAAATTCTATTTCACTTGCATTTTTATGTTATTATAAATGTATGCTGAGTATTTATTTATTGATTGACAATAAATGATTAATTGTTTTGTGCGTCTTATTTCGCCCTAAACATTTTAATAAATTTATGTATGAGCATTCATTCATTCCTTATTATTCTGCATAATTATATCGAGCAAAGGTAGTAACTTTGTTCCTATATGTAAACAAACCTTTCTAGCTAGAACTAACTTGTTTCAATACAAGATACAAACTTGTCTGTTGTGGTATACGATGGATTGCTATACCTCAGATGGTTTGGTGGCTGACATGAACCTGTGTTCATATTATAAATACAAACTTTGACTAAAGACATACAGTGAGACCTGTATGTACCTTTGAATGCTAGGTTGGTCATATGAAATATGCAACTTCGAGACTTTTCCCAAGTCTAGTTCAACTCTTCCCTGTAGGGGGCAGCAAACACTATCATAGTATATGATTAGAAGGAATGACATATAACGGTAATGTCATAGGTCTCTTAGGTCTGGATGTCCAAGGAATATTGTCTTGAGGTTGAAGGCACAACTGGGAAATCCATGGATACATTAATGCTCTGGTAAACTTCCATCAGGACGACATGGCCTGAGCCCAAAAAATGGATTTTAAGCGAAGCGAAAAATCTATTTTTGGGTGAGATAGCCATGTCATCCTGATGGACCCGCCCTCCTTTCTATGAAAGGCCTTGGCAGGATCCCTCCCGATAATACTGTATCTATAATTACTAGCTCAACGCTACAAGGAATAAAGATGGCTGACGATTATGGCGCCATCTGAATACTCAAACAGTAACGGAGGAAGGGAACTTTATAACAGTTCCTCTTTTATTTTGCCACTTTTCCCGCTCGAAGCATAAATGCTATGCGGGGTACAGATTGCTATATGGCGTGTCAAGAATACGTCCCCTGATATTATGCGATATCCTGAAAGGAAACTTTAAGGATATTCGCGCCAGGAGTTAGAATTCTGGAGACCTGAAGTTAAATTCTCTGGGAATACCACTGTAGTCAAATATACCCTAAGAAGCTACTTAAAGGAACCTTCCGTCAGGACGACATGGCTATCTCACTCAAGAATAGATTTTTCGCTTCGCTCTTAATCTGTTTATTGATGTTAATTTTACACTTTTCACAAGACTTTTCACTGTTCAATAAAGGTATAATATCCTTTGTAATGTGTCATATTATGAATAGAGGTAGTATTGTAATCATTTTTATGCTAAAAACAATCAATTTTTAATCAGATGTCAAGTCATCAACAAATTATGCATTTATGTTTCATTTGTCAATATGGTATTAATTTATGGTGAGATGAGCAACAGAATTGCTTTCTATGTTCTAAAAATGTAATAAATCTTGATAATAGCCTATAATCATTAGCATATTTCATTTCTCTGGTGACCAACATGACAAATTAGTCACGGTACTGTATTATTGTATAGATTGCATAAATTGCCAGGAAAATTAATCTATAATATTTCTCAGGTCCATAATAGCCTAAAAACAAGCGCATGATTTTTTTTTCTGACCAAAAGATTCGTGGTCCATATAGAGTTAAGGCTTCTATTCTAATTTTTTTAATCAGGGTTATCGTCTTCTCACTTATTGGATTAACTTTGTCCGAGACTATTGAACATAACTTTGGTCCAAATATGGTTCCCTGTTTTACGTTTCCTTCTATCATAATTTCCTCATTGTAAATAGACACAATGGGGGAAATGTAAACTGTAATTTTTGTGAAAACGAGGAAGAAGATTTGACACATTTTTTGTTGTTTTGCCAGGAATAAGAAAAGAAAGTAATTGAATAATTGAGCTTCAACAATCATACAAAGAAGACCTAAAGAAAATAGTAGGATTATTTCTATTTAGTGAAACAAATTTAGAAAAAAGAAGTATTAAACCTGATGTTGATGAAAAGACAAAACACTATAAGAAGATAATCTTTGGAGGCGCCATTGCATAGTTTATGCCTCACCCTCACCCCGAACCTACCTTAGGCCACACCAGGCGCGACTAGCGGTGCGGTTAGAGGGAAGAGGTTCCCGCGGCAAATTGAAACCTAAGGTATCTTATGTGGGTAGCCAGATAGGATGCGCAAGAAGCCTCCAACCACTGCAGTTGCCGCTAGACTGTTTCATGTTTTAAAAAAGCGCTGCGGTTTCAAGCGTCCTCACCCAAGATTAGGATACATCATTTTTCATCAGTTCCTGAAAATGTACACGTTCAGTTGTAATTTTCCAGTTATGACTAATCGAAAATTTAATGGGAGGTGTTCTGAGAGCAAAAATAAGATATGAGAATCAATTACAAATGGATGGTAATAAAATAGTGGGTAGTTCTGAACCTTTTTGTGCTTTGCAACCTATTTAAATACCATTTAATTTCTTAGAATATATGTATATATGCATATATATATATATATATATATATATATATATATATATATATATATATATATATATATATATATGTATATATATATTAGTGTGCTACTGTTATTAACACACATTGAGTATGTGTTGTTTGAGATGTTGAGTCTTGAAATAAAGTCCAGCATTGTAACTTTAAAATGGTTTATTCTCTAAAAACAACAGTGTTAACCCTGGATAGGTACGCTCTTCGGACACCCCTTTAAGGGTATACTCGGACGCGCGCGACCCCGACGCCAAAAAAAATTCTTGAAAAATCAGTTTTTGCAGTAACCTCCTTTTTTCTTTTGCCAAAAAAAAACTTCAAGGAATGCTTAAAACAACTGTAAAGATAAATACTACTCATCTGCAGAAAAACTATTTATTATAAATATTTTAAAAAATTAAGTAGGAAAAAAAAGACCTTACATAAAAATTCATAAAAAAAAAGTTTATACATATATACACAAATCCTTTTAGGAATTGATTCTTGAATGTTTAGGACACATCTTGATGTATTTTGGATGAAGTCAGACCCATGGAGGTGAGGATCTGAAATGAGAAAAAAAAGGGTAATTTTTTTTGGCCAAAAAAATTGTCCAAATTTCATGAATTTTTTTGGGTACCCAAATGAAATAGGAAGTGGCTAATTTTTTTAGGGAATAAACATATGTTATCCTAAAATATAAATATGAAAAAAAATCTTCATTATTTTGTAAATTACATTTATATCAGGGGCAATATCTAAAGGTAATTTTTTGAGTACTTAGAAATTTCGTAAACAAATACATATATTTAATATATAATATGATATTTATGCAGGTAAAAATATACCAAAATATCACAAATTCTATAGGGAACAAGAATATATATAGATATGGCAACTTACGCTTCGGATATGTCCACAAAATGGCCGCCAACCACACTGACTCAGACTCCCTAATCTGCCACTTGAAATGTAGGAAGGGTATGTCAATTTCAAGGTGTTATTTACTAATCTAATTATTCTTCGATATGCATAAAAATTGTATGGTGAGTTGCTGGATAATTGTCGATTATTTTACGACTATAAAATTAAAATTCTGACCCAAAAAAAATTTTTTGAAGGGAAATAAAATCGAAAAAAAAAAATGTAAAACAATATAATATTTTAGCTAAAAAAATTTTATGATATTCAATCAAAAAAGAAGTAAACAAAATTTTCCGACAAATAAACATCTAGAGGAGTCATTACTCTGTGATAGTTCCTTAGTACGTAGTAATTTTGAAAGAAATGGGAAAAAACGAAAAAGTGGCAATTGCAGGAAAATCGAACACATACCTATATATACGCCATATCTAGCTAAAAATAAAGATAGGCATGGGTAGCCAGATCATCTACAAACACTTTCCAACACTATAAAAAATACAAATTTTGCGACAGTACTTGCCAATACCTTACGGTAACATGACTAAGCAAAAAAATGCAAAACAAATAAGAAGGGGCACTCGCGGAAAAATGGCCAACATTCTAATATACGGCATTTCAGAAAAAAAAAATTTCAGCCACGTACTAGGCAAACCATCAAGGCACATTTTCCGACAAATAAACATCTAAATGAATCATTACTCTGTGATAGTTCCTTAGTACGTAGTAATTTTGAAAGAAATGGGAAAAAACGAAAAAATGGCAATCACAGGAAAATCGAACACATACCTATATATACGCCATATCTGGCTAAAAAAAAGATAGCCATGGGTAGCCAGATCATCTAGAAACACTTTCCAACACTATAAAAATATAAGTTTTGCGACACTACTTGCCAATTCCTTACGGTAACATGACTAAGCAAAAAAATGCAAAACAAGTAAAAAGGGGCACTCGCGGAAAAATGGGCATTCTAATATACGGCATTTCAGAAAAAAAAAAAAATTTCAGCCACGTGCTAGGCAAACCATCAAGGCACATTTTCCGACAAATAAACATATAAATGAATCATTACTCTGTGATAGTTCCTTAGTACGTAGTAATTTTGAAAGAAATGGGAAAAAACGAAAAAATGACAATCACAGGAAAATCGAACACATACCTATATATACGCCATATCTGGCTAAAAAAAGATAGGCATGGGTAGCCAGATCATCTAGAAACACTTTCCAACACTATAAAAATATAAGTTTTGCGACACTTCTTGTCAATTCCTTACGGTAACATGACTAAGTAGAAAAATGAAAAACAAATAAAAAGGGGCACTCACGGAAAAATGGCCAACATTTTATTATACGCATTTCAGAAAAAAAAATTTCAGCCACGTGCTAGGCAAACCATCAAGGCACATTTTCCGACAAATAAACATCTAAATGAATCATTACTCTGTGATAGTTCCTTAGTACGTAGTAATTTTGAAAGAAATGGGAAAAAACGAAAAAATGGCAATCACAGGAAAATCGAACACATACCTATATATACGCTATATCTGGCTAAAAAAAAATAGTCATGGGTAGCCAGATCATCTAGAAACACTTTCCAACACTATAAAAATATAAGTTTTGCGACACTACTTGCCAATTCCTTACGGTAACATGACTAAGCAAAAAAATGCAAAACAAATAAAAAGGGGAACACGCGGAAAAATGCCCAACATTCTAATATACGGCATCTCAGATAAAAAAAAAGACATGCACGTGTTAGCCCAACCATCAAGGCACACTTTCTAACAAATAAACATGAAAAAAAAATCAATAATATACGGCAATTCCTTACTACGTAGTAAATCTTTACAAATATTGAAAAAAACAGAAATTGGCAACCGCAGTTAAATACCCAATATACCAATAACTACATCGTATCTGACAAAAACAAAGTCACGCATGGGTAGCCAGATCATCTAGACACACTTTCCAGCACTAAAAAAGCAAAAGTTTTACGACACTATTTGGCAATATCTTACGGAAAAATGACTTGGCAAAAAAATAAAAAAAAATTAAAAAGGGGCACTCGCGGTAAAATGCTCAACATTCTAATATACGGCATCTCAGATAAAGAAAAAAAAAGACATGCACGTGTTAGCCCAACCATCAAGGTACACTTTCCAACACATAAACATGAAAAAAAATCAATAATATACGGCAATTCCTTACTACGTAGTAAATTTTTACAAATATTGAAAAAAAAACAAATTGGCAACCGCAGTTAAATACCCAATATACCAATAACTACGTCGTATCTGACAAAAACAAAGTCACGCATGGGTAGCCAGATCATCTAGACACACTTTCCAACACTAAAAAAGCAAAAGTTTTACGACACTATTTGGCAATATCATACAGAAAAATGACTTGGCAAAAAAATAAAAAAAAATGAAAAAGGGGCACTCGCGGTAAAATGGTCCTCGTGGTGATGAACGACATTTTAACTAAAAAAAAAACCATGCACATGGTAGCCAAACAATCCACCAAGACTTTCCACAACTGATAACCTATACAAGTTGCACCATTCTACGACAATTTCATAATACGTAATAACTTTGATAATTATGCAAATTACCTTAGAAGGGTAAACTCGGTCGCGCTCGACCCCGACGCGTCTCAGAAATCGGGGAAGGAGTACAGCTACAGCAATGCTCATCTGGACACTACTAGAGCGTGTAGGCAAGACACCTACTGCAGGTCGATCACCCACAAATTCAGTCACGGGGGTGAGTCGGGTGAGAAAAACCTCTTTTTTTTGACGATCGGGGTCGCGGACGACCCACCCTACCTTTCCAGGGTTAAACATCTCCATCACAGGAGTGTAGCTGGTTTGGTCGGATGACCAATTCAGGTGAAGTATAGATATGAACTGCCTAAATTATTGATATCACAGATATCGTATGTTTAGTTGTCTCAGCATTTAAACACAATATGTAAACTTTACATTCGTCTAGGAAGACACCTGCATCCGGTGACGACACAATCTTTCACACGGTATGCATTTGTGTTGATGCTTCAGAAAAATGTTACATTGCTGAGGGATGCAAAATACATCCTGTTATGATTTTATCTGACTACAGCAAATCTCACGCTAGCGTCTTCATCCACAATGACATATTACGTCATGTGTTTTAAACATGTAATAACTAACTATTACATTAGCTCGGCCAGCTATCTCAATTTTTTTTCTAAAAATTTAACAACACGCCAAAATATGTTTACTAGGTGTGACTGGATATACGTATTATTCTTTGTCTAACTTTAGCCATAAGTAAATGAGGACGAATGTCCAAATAGGCACATCAAAAAAAAAAAATAATAACAATAATGCATATGAAAAGATATTACCAAAGCAAAGAAAAAAAATGCGTGATAAATACAGATCACATATATGGTACATTGCTAGCAAATGATTATATGGTACCAAAAAAAAAAATATTGATATACATATGATTCGGTAACTTGTTAAAGAATAATTGTTACCTTTGTCAGAAACATAGATTAACACAATACGGTAATTAATAAAAATATTTGTTACCTTGGTAAAGATTCAATTTTAGTGCACAAACACAAATTCCTGGTACGTACACGTACCACGGTTTCGTATATATATACATATATATATATATATATATATATATATATATATATATATATATATATATATATATATATATATATATATATATATATATATATATATATATATATATATATATATATATATATATATATATATATATATATATATATATATATATATATATATATATATATATATATATTTATATATAGGGCTGATATATTTTATTAGATGCCCATAGATTCTGTTATTTTTATTATTTTTTTTTCTCTTTTCTTTTAACATTCCGGCTTATATATTCTATTAGATGCCGAGAGAAAAAAATGATTTATTTTTCTAAATGTTTTTAAATGTATTTTTAACAATGCAAATGTTCTATAATTTCTTCAATTACGTATTACTAGCATACTAACTGCTTTTCATACACACGCTATTTCCAGACCATTTTACTCCTTTAGCGAATGAGGTGGCCACTTCAAACGGCTTTAAACTGAATTAAATAAGGAGTTTTGTCTGGACATGGCAAAACGTTCTGTTTTAGCTGCAAACTGTTCCGTAACCTACGCCAAACAAGGATGTTCACGGCAATAAATATCATCACCGTCACACTTAATCCTGCTAGTAGTATGGGGTGAAGAAATTCCTTATAAGTCGGTGACAGGTGGTCCATCTCGGTCAATTTCATCAACCGCTTGGCTACCTGTTTGTTGTATGGGGGAGGTAGTGCTGGCATTGTAGACGTCCACGTGAAGTTCACGAAGTAGGCTCGTTCTCTGATGATAGTCCTTACCCCAGTCACCATGGAATTAGGGGAAGTCCTGATACAACCATCTGCTGCAACAAAGATGTTTGCAAAGGACGTGGATCCGTCCGGGCATGATACATTGAAGCCGTCCTTGTCGTATCGTATCCACGAGCCATTGTTCAGTCTGCAAATGAACTCATTATTGTCAAAGGGATAAAGCTTATCCAGACAATTTTCACTTGTATGGGAGAGAGCACCGTCTAGCACTATACCTAACTCGCATGAATCCATTAAGTTTTTATGGAATTCAAATGAGTCAGCTGTACATATTTTTCTATCCATTGCATCTGAACAGTGAGTTGATTGATTTAAGTCTTTAATGACCGTATATGTTTCCTTGTCTGGGGAAATCAATACGTGTCCTGTCAAACTGGATATTACTGGATTTGAGTGATTTGTCATGAAAGTCGGAAATGGTGATATCCTGTAAGATTGCCAGGCATCAGAAGAATCAAAGGGAATTGTAATCATAATCTTGCTATTTTCAACGCTTACTGTAATTAGGCTGTAATGAAATTCTAACCTACGTTCGTCTAACAAAGGAACATAGCCTAGTTTCTCCCGTCCGTTCTCCAAAACTAACTTTAAGTATTTTATAGGCAACAAATGGGGCGACAGTACACCTTTAGTTGCTAACGTGATAGCTTCTACATAATCTTTGGATTTCTCAATGAAATGTGCAATTCTGTTATGTATGTGATCTATTTTTGAATCATAATACGTTAACGTTGCCAACAAATCCTGTACTTCCGTAATCTGACTGATATTACTTGAATGCTCATTTACTAAATCCATAATTTGATTGATTGATGCTAACTGATTCCTTAGTTCTGACATAATCAATTCATCTTCATGAGTCAAGAACTCAATTTTCTTATTTTGATTACTAATCTTAAGACGATTGGAAATTCCTAAACCTAAACTTGCAATAGACCCAAAGATGTTTAATGCAGCATAAATAAACGGATTTCGTCTTTCTTTATGTTCGTGTCCTACAGTCCACATCAAAAGGTCACGAGCCAAAGATTCTGTCTCGTAAGTCTTATTTTGCAAGTCATCAGATAGCATCTCTGCAACTTTTAGTGTCGATCCAAGCGAACTCTCTGTAGTCAAATGAAAATGTCTTCTATGCAACTCATCTAATGAGACAAAAAACCTTGAAATGGCAGTTTTTAAGCTAGTGACATCATTCTCTGGAAGAAAAATTGCTTGCATATTCACTTTTACAACTACGTTGCTCGATGTAATAAAAACGTCTTCTTGTCTTTCAACTATAGTGCCATATTTAAAATCTATACTTTTAGTTTTAGAGCTCATCCCACACGAGAAAAATGTCTGAGCGAACAATATCACTCCCAACAACAAAAAATTCATCTTGGAAACGTGTAACGAGAAAAATATATGTAATTACTCCTGTATTAAGAAGGAAACTTTTAATCACAAATAAAAATTTTTCTCTCACTTCTTTCCCTCTCCTTTTTTTTTTTTTTTTTTTTTTTTAATTTCTTATGTGAGCCAATGGTACTATTCTCTCATCCGTGGGTTGGGATACGTTTTGAACTCTAAACCTATTGGCCGTTAATGTTTCCAAAATGTTAAATGGGCCTTCAAACTTAGGTGTTAGTTTATAATTGAGTCCTTTACGTACATTTACCTGTATAGCCTATATACATTATCACCCACGGTATATGTTTTAGTTGGCTTCGCTATTTTATCATGATTCCTTTTCATTATGATTTGTGATTCTTCTAAATTCTTTCGAAGGATATCATATTGACTTTTGCTTGCATTTATACATTCTTTTAAAGGATTTGATAGATTAGTTGTAGGCGTTAATACATGGAAAGGCATTCTAACTGGGGTACCATACAATGCTTCATGCGGTGACATTTTAATTGATATATGATATGAATGATTCAGAGTACTCAGTGCCGCCGGTATTGCAATATCCCAGTTGGGGTCTGATTCCCCTAGTGTTACTCTTAATATATTTAAAACCTTCCTATTTGCTCTTTCCACTAACCCATTCGACTCTGGGTGATATATCATGGTATTTATTTTCTTTATGCTAAGGAATTCACACAATGAGGTAAGAAAGTGATTATTAAATTCTCCACCCGAGTCTGAGATTATCATGTGTGGAATTCCATGTTTACAAATGTAACACTCGTAAAACTTCCTAGCGCATTCAATCGCAGTTTTAGTTTTAAGTGCTATTAGTTCTTTATATCGAGTTAAAGCTTCTATAATTACTAAGAGGTGCTTATTTCCTCTGTCTGACTCGTAAAATCCTGTTAACAAATCTAAATGTATTCTTTCAAAGGGTTGATTGGGCACGGGATAAGCCCCTAGGCTGACAGGTGTTTTCGTATGCCCTTTGTTTTCCTGACATGAGCGACAATTAGCTATGTGTCTTTTTATATATGTAAGCATCGTAGGCCAATAAAACAATGATTTGGCTTTCTGTGACATTAATGAGAACCCCGGGTGTCCATGTAATGGATTTGCATGCAACCAATTCAGGACAGTGGAAATAAGTGAGATTGGTACTACTACCTGGTCGTTAGTTACATGTGGTGTATTGCAGGTTTTCCTTGTCACAGTCCTACACAGAATATTATCTTTGATTATATAATTCTGCTGCTTATACTTTATATATCCCTTTTCCTTATGATTGCCTTTCAAAGCATTTATAATTGTTTCTATTTTCTGATCTTTTCTTTGCTCAGAATGTAATAATTCAGCGCTCCAGCCTAAATCTTCTTGTTCAGATATCGTTTTAACAAGAGGCATGGATGTTGATATATCTATTAATTCAGCTAAAGGCTCCGTACAAGATGACACGGGGTTGCGTGATAATGCATCCGCAATGATATTTGCTTTCCCAGGTAAATACCCGATTCTTGCGCCAAAATCTTGAATGATCAAATGCCACCGAGTTCATTTAGGGCTGTGGTTGAAGCCTTTAAAGAACTCGGTTAGTGGTTTATGGTCAGTAAGAACCTTAACGGGATAACCGTAAATTATGAACTTAAAATGCACTAGTGAATTAACAATAGCTAGCCCTTCCTTGTCTATTACTGCATACTTACTTTCGGAAGTTCTCAATTTTCGAGAATAAAAAGCTATCGGGAAAAATTGTTTATCATATTGCTGAAGCAATACCCCTCCTACTCCTAAGTCTGAGGCGTCTGTTGCAATGAAGAATTCCTTACCGAAGTCAGGAAATTTTAAGATAGGAGAACTACACAGTTCATCTTTCAAGGTAGGCTATTAAACGCCTGTTGATGATGCTCAGACCATATGAAATCTACACCCTTCTTCGTAAGATCCGTTAAAGGAGCGGCTACTATTGAATAGTTGCGTATAAAACGCCTGTAATATCCACTACAACCCAGAAATTGCTGTATTCCCTTGACATTAGTAGGTATGGGAAAATTACGTATAGCCGACACCTTATCATGGACTACTTTAAGACCTTGGCTTGACACCATGAAACCCAAATATATTAATTCTGTTTTGAAAAATTCACATTTACTAATCTTTACCCTTAAGTTATGTTGTCTTAATCTCTGTAGTACTAGTTCTAACTTACGTAGATGTTCTTCTAAGGTATTGGAAAAGATTACAAGATCGTCCATATAGGCATGCAATATATCCCCTAACAAGTCTCCAAACACTATGTTAATCATTCTTGTAAATGTTATAGGAGCACAACGAAAACCAAAAGGCATCCGTAAAAATTCATAATATCCCCTGGCTGTGCATGGGATACTATCTTCTTCTAATGATATCTGGTGAAAGCCTTTAAGTAAGTCCAAACTGGTAAAATATTTATTCTGACCTAACAAAGATAAAATATCGTCAGTACATGGCACTGGGAATCGATCAGGGATCGTCTCCTCGTTTAGACGACGGAAGTCTACGCAGATACGCCATGTTTGATCTTTTTTCGGTACAACTATTAATGGAAAATTATAAGGGCTGTTTGATTTCCTAATGACTCCTTCTTCTAGCCTTTTACCTACTTCATCATTTATTTCATTCTGGAATTTCATAGGGAGTCTGTACGAGGGTACATAGATAATTTTCTGCTTGTCCTTTAACCTTATTTGGTGCTCGATCACATCTGTTTTTCCTAAGGATCCATCCGTAGTGGAAAAACATCATGATATTTAGTTAAAAGTCCAAATATTTTCTGCTGAATTTCTTCGTCTTGAATGTCTTTATTGATTTTATTTTTAATAGATTGCAAAAGGGATTCATTCGCAACTGATTGAGAGTGATTGATTTCAGCAACGGTAAGAATACGATGTTTATAAACTTCTACATCCAAGATATGTTGATTTTTGTGAATTACTAAAGTGTTATTTAAATGATTACAGACTTCAATATTACATTGTTGATGTGAGCCTACTGTATAAATAGCTTGTGTGACAAACAATCCGTTAGTTTTCAAAGTGTCGCAAAGGATTAATATTTCAGATCCCGGTAATGTTTTCTTTATTTGCACTATTAAATTCGAAGGTAGGTTTGGCTCGATAGATTGCGTGCAAGATGATATTACGGGTGAATGAGAATTCTGTTGGGTCGCGTATATTATTTCTTTATTAGTGAGACAAGTTATTGGTTCTTCAACGTACGTTACGGTTACATTTGTCGTCTCCTTTTTATCCAAAACTGATTTTAAGGTATTAGAAGACTTATAGAATTTCCCTTTGATATACACGCCGTGCTTGGCAGGGGCTAAGATAATGTTTTGATTTCCCATAGATGGGTATCCTATAATTACAGCTGGATACATATCAATGTTTTGTACAACAACAAATGTATCGGCAAACGTGCGTTTACCGACTTTGAATTGAATTATTTCCTATACCCGAGAGTCTCACTCCGGATTTTTTTATCGGAAAGTTCTATAAGATATTGATGCTTAGGTAGGAAGTTCTATTAACCATAATAATTACCTGGAACATAGATGAAGAATTATTAGTAATTATTTCTCAGCTGATCCCATCTGACGTCGTCGAATGTGGCTTGATGGGTAATAATACGTTGGTATTCTAAAAATACGTTTAATGTATAAAAGACTACATTATGAACTTCACTTTGTGACAGCTGACTCCCAAGTGCATATGGAGCGTCTTACACAATCTCATAAACCAAAACATTGCTAAACAAAAGAGCATCGCTCTGAAAAGACTTAAATCCTACTCCAGTACAAATCATAAAGAATCACATCCTATCTGAGGTAATCAACAAATGTTTGAATCCTAATACCAAAACAAATCATTACTCTTATGTATAAAGCATAACATGTCTTACTCATGCAATATGATGCAATGTTGTGCAATACCTGAAACACTTGAAATAATATAGTACATTGTTACAATAATACATAACAGTCTCCTCCCCCTTAACTTGACATTGTAAAAATATTCATAAATCTAATCTCTCAGGGGGCTTTCCTCTGTTAATCCTATTAGGAAGCACTTTAACCTCATCTTGTACTGGTACATGAATTGGTTCTGAATTTACATTGGATGTTGGACCATCTTGGTTAATACTTGACTCATTTGATCTAACTACTTCTTTAAGTTTCTCATCTCTAACATTCACATGCTCTACTGTCTTTCTGTTTAACGGCTGTAATTGATCAACATGACGTTTTACAACATTATCACCAACACGAACATCATAATGTAAATTTCCTATCTCTCTTACAATCTCTCCTGGTACCCACTTCTCTGGAGTATTGTACGATCTTACCATGACATCAGACAAAGGTAAAAAATGTCTTACATTAGGAAGCTTTGCTACTTGTTTATACCCTTTATCTTCTAAATCACTTTGCAAACTTGGATACAACAAATCTAACTTACACCTTATCCTCCTTCCCATTAACAAATTTGAGGGTGCCACGCCTGTTGTGCTGTGCGGCGTTGTTCTATAAGACAATAAAAATTTTGACACATGCAAAAATATATTACCTGAATTTGCTTTTCTACACTTCATATTGTGCTTAAACGTTTGGACAAATCTTTCAGCCTCTCCATTAGTAGATGGATGATATGTAGCTGAAAATGTATGCTTTATACCATTGACATTACAAAATTCTTTAAACTCTTGTGAGGTAAACTGTGGACCATTATCTGTAACAACTCTTTCTGGAATACCATGCGTTGAAAAAATATGCATTAACTCTTTTATTGTGGCGTAAGACGTTGTTGTCTTCATTGGGATAATTTCTGGCCACTTACTGTAAGCATCTACTACTATCAAAAACAAATAATTCAAAAAAGGACCTGCAAAATCTATATGCACTCTTTGCCATGGATACCTGGGTAACTCCCACGGGTGCATTCTAGCAAATTGAGGATTGTTTTGTTGCATAACACAGTTCATACAATTCTTTATATAACATTCCACATCTTTATCTACACCTGGCCACCATACAAAAGTTCTCGCAATTGACTTTGATCTTACAATACCTTGGTGATCAGCATGTATTTCAGACAAAACCTTATTAAGTACTGGGTCTTGCTTGGTACTGTGTGCTACATCTTTTGCAGTTATTGGTACATTATATACTGAAATTAACAGAACACCGTCATCATACTCTTCTGGAGCTTTGTCTACGGGTAATCTGGATAAAGCATCTGCATTACCCATATTTGATGTTGGACGGTATTCTATATCATAGTGGTACGCTGCTAACGTAACTGCCCAACGTTGTAGTCTTGCAGCCACCAACGTAGGTAAACTTGCTTTTGGACCCAATATTGCTAATAAAGGTTTATGATCTGTAACAAGTGTGAACTTTTTCCTACCATAAAGATACATATGGAATTTTTTAACTCCATAAACTAATGCTAAACCTTCCTTTTCTATTTGAGAGTAATTCCTTTCTGCCTTGTTCAATACTCTAGAAGTGAATGCAATTGGTTTTTCTGTTCCATCTGGCATTACATGAGATAATACTGCACCTAAACCTATGTTTGATGCATCACATATTAATTTAACTGGTAAATCCATTTGATAATGTACTAAGAATGTAGGTGATGTTATTTCCTGCTTGATTCTTTCAAAACTCTATTTGTACCTTCTAATAACAAATTAGGAATGCCTTTAGCCATTTTCTCAGACATAATTGATACATCGGCTGCTGTGTCAACTTGCATCAAAATTGGTTTACCATTTATGATTACTTCTACCATGATATGTTTCTTTGCACCTTTGTTAACTGAGTTTATGTGAAATGCAAAATCAGTTTCTGAACTAACCTGATTATCATGAACATTTTCCTCATTATTCTCTTGACCAATAGTATCAACTGTAGCATTTATTTTCTTTGCGTACTGTTTAGGAAATCTACAAGCAGTTGCAAAATGACCCAGCTTTCTGCAATTCTGGCATGTCTGTCCAGTAGCAGGGCATTTCTTTGCTTCGTATGCAAGATGATCAGTTTTACCACACCTAAAACACTTGAGTTTTTCCTGTTGTTTCTGTGTATAAGCCTGATTCTGATATTTATGAACATTAGTGTTAGGCACTTTTCTATGACTAGGCTTTGTCATATTCCTTCTCTGATTCTCATTGGTTTTCCACTTAGAACCTACTGTATTAATTTTAGAATTTTCCATTCTATTGCTTGTAGAACTACCTATTATGTGACTTTGCCTATTTGATGTTTCTAAAGCTCTGCCTGTTATCAATACCTTTTCTAATGTTAAATCTTTATCTTGCAATAATTTCTTTCTTAGCTCTTCTGATGTGCAATGTGCAATTACTTGATCTATGATAACATTTTCTAACTCTAGAAATTCACATGAAACGGCTAAATTCTTTAGTCTAGTCACAAATGCATCTAAACTTTCATTTTCTTTCTGATAAGCTTGCGCTGAAAACTGGTATCTTTCAAAAAATTTATTGACTTGAGGAGCAAAATATGTGGTAAGAGCCTTAATTGCAGCTTCACTTGTGTCATCTGTAGGCTGTAAAGTCTTAAACACTTCCCGAACTTCCCTACCTGCTGTATGAAGTAATAATGCCTTCTTTTGTGCATCCTTCATGTTCCCTAATGCTTCTAAATAAATCTTAAATTCCTCACACCACTGTTGCCATCGTGTTGCAACAGAATTAGGCTCAGCAGTGACGCTGAAAGCTTGAGGTGGTTCAATATTAAAAGGCATTTTGTTTGCTTACCTTAATAACTGTGGTAGGTTAAGTTACTGTTCTGCAGTCACAAGTATACTTCCTACCTACCCAACTTTAAATTTCACCCCTTTGTGTATATTTGATGAAATTCCTATTCTGCTGCTGGTAAAATCTTCATTGGGCGATTTTACTCTTGTCCCCCGATGTACAAAGACCTTCTCTTGTGCTTCTCCCTGCTTGCTTCTCCCTGCTTGTCCGTCGTCCTCAAACGTCGCCAAATATAAGATATTGATGCTTAGGTAGGAAGTTCTATTAACCATAATAATTACCTGGAACATAGATGAAGAATTATTAGTAATTATTTCTCAGCTGATCCCATCTGACGTCGCCAAATATAAGATATTGATGCTTAGGTAGGAAGTTCTATTAACCATAATAATTACCTGGAACATAGATGAAGAATTATTAGTAATTATTTCTCAGCTGATCCCATCTGACGTCGTCGAATGTGGCTTGATGGGTAATAATACGTTGGTATTCTAAAAATACGTTTTATGTATAAAAGACTACATTATGAACTTCACTTTGTGACAGCTGACTCCCAAGTGCATATGGAGCGTCTTACACAATCTCATAAACCAAAACATTGCTAAACAAAAGAGCATCGCTCTGAAAAGACTTAAATCCTACTCCAGCACAAATCATAAAGAATCACATCCTATCTGAGGTAATCAACAAATGTTTGAATCCTAATACCAAAACAAATCATTACTCTTATGTATAAAGCATAACATGTCTTACTCATGCAATATGATGCAATGTTGTGCAATACCTGAAACACTTGAAATTATATAGTACATTGTTACAATAATACATAACAAGTTCGAAAACAACAAATGATGTGTCCTCAAATCCATGATATTATATGGACTACCAGAGTCAAAAAATAACGTAAAGGATTTGTGTTCTAAATTTACAGCATATAAGGTTGGTCGTAACTCATTTTGGCTTATTATTGTATGAATTCGTTGCAAATCTACGGGAGCATGCACTGTTTTACTTAATTCGGCCGTGTATTTCATAGGAAAATCTATTGCCTCACAATTATCTGATAAAACATTAAATTGATTATTCAATACTATTGATGTTGACATGAATGACCTTGACCCAACATCACTCTCTTCCCCACTGGAGTTAATTATGTGGTATTTGCTTTGCTCTGCACATTCTGAAAATTAGTCTGACCTTGCGAGGTCTGGTTTGAGGACCCAGGCTCAGCGATATTCGAAGAAGTGTTTGTTTTTTTCGGACTCTGAACTACATTGACATTTGGTTGTTTCTTCCTATTGTTAAAATGAGGATTTTTCTTTTTATTTCCATATGGAACTGACTGTGGAATTGACTGTGTATTTCTGGGATTCTGTTGTGTCGTACGCGAGTAACATTGACTGTACGAATGAGTCGAACTATTATGTATCGAACAGAATTTCGTTCTGCAGTCCGCGATTAAGTGACCTTGACGTTTGCAATTATAACACGTCATTCCCGCTACTTGACTATTATTAACTACATTCACTTGTTGTGGCTTTGTTTCATTCTTTGCAAAAACTTGAGTTAACACGGGAACGAGGTCTGGACACTTATCCATGTGTTTCTTTATTTGTTTATATACATCCAATTCCGTACTTGCAGGCGTTAACTTTTTATCAAAACACCGCACTAAAGCTTCAGGCAACATAAGTGTCATGCAAGTTAAATAAATTAATCGTAAAAAATCTTTTACGGAGATGTTATCTCTAGTAACCCAAGTGGAATTACCTAAAATATCCTGATATTCATTAAGCCTATCAGCTATGAGAGCTGCTCTCTCAATAACATTAAGCCGATTCATAGTGGCTTGATTAAGTGTATTTCTTAACGTTAATACTACATCCAAGGCTTCTTCACTCCCATAGACCGCGCGTAACCTAACTTTGAAATCATCTCAGGTAACTGCTTCTTGAAATGAAACACCTCTTAAATACGCACTCGCATCCCCCTCAGAAAAATCTATAAAACTTTTAGCTTCTTGTAATTGTACAAAAGGGTCTACGATTTGTTTGGCATTTAAATGGGCATCGACGGATGAAATCCATGACTCCACATTTTGAGGCAAGAACCCATTAACCCGACCCTGAAAAGGAAGGATTGCAGACCTGGCATTTACAAGCGTCACAATCGGGAGAGGATTAATCTGTCCTACGCCACTAGGTCCAGGGGTGGGGCTCACAGGGGGCGTCATGACTGCTGTATTTCTTTTCCTATCTCTTGGACCCCTTGCAATTCTATCAAAATATCTATATGAATACAGACGTCCACTGCGTAAACGCATAAGCTCTTAATGACAAAGATTATAACAAAATTCCCCAAAACAATGCTACTAAACCCAAGACATTTCCCGAGAATTTCTGAAAGAAAACGGAACACAAAGATATTTCCCGAGAATTTCTGAAAGAAAACGGAATTAGCACAAAGAGAGAAAAAATTCTAGATGAGAATTCGGAATTGAACACAGTTTCCTTTAATGAAAGGAAAATAAAGGATTAGCGAACCACTCACACTAGTAATAATCGACTAACGACTCGTGATAACTACACTTCACTGCCCAAACTAAAATGAATTTGAAAATTGTACTTTTATATGGTTCTGTGTGATGTCGTCATAACCTCTCTCTCTCTTGATGTTTGGGTGAATGTTTCGTCCAAGTTTCCGTTGAATGTAGTGCTTCCTGGATATGTTTTGTAAGCGTTGAACATCAGTCCTTGGGTTTCCTAGGATGTTGATTGAAGATCCAGTTCATCAGTGTGTATGTATAACATTCATCAAATGTTTTAGACTTCGATGGACTATGTTACTTAGTCAAAATTGTAGATTCATTAACGTTGATTTCTTGAAGATCTTCCTTTAATTCTTAGAGTCTTATTATTAATTTCTTGAAGATCTTTCTCTGATTCTTAGAGTTTTAGCGTTGCCACCATTTATTAGTGTGCTACTGTTATTAACACACATTGAGTAGGTGTTGTTTGAGATGTTGAGTCTTGAAATAAAGTCCAGCCTTGTAACTTTAAAATTGTTTATTCTCTAAAAACAACAGTGTTAAACATCTCCATCACAGGAGTGTAGCTGGTTTGGTCGGATGACCAATTCAGGTGAAGTATAGATATGAACTGCCTAAATTATCGATATCACAGATATCGTATGTTTAGTTGTCTCAGCATGTAAACTTTACATTCGTCTAGGAAGACACCTGCATCCGGTGACGACATAATCTTTCACACCGTATGCATTTGTGTTGATGCTTCAGAAAAATGTTACATTGCTGAGGGATGCATAATACATCCTGTTATGATTTTATCTGACTACAGCAAATCTCACGCTAGCATCTTCATCCACAATGACATATTACGTCATGTGTTTTAAACATGTAATAACTAACTATTACATATATATATATATATATATATATGTATGTATATATATATATATATATATATAGGTGATGGAGTACCTGCATTTGTAAGATACGTTTTCCCATGGCGGGCAGGCGCCAAGTGAATGTGCCGGTTACAGGCTGCAACTGGAGTCAGTATGTAATTGAGGACGCAATAAACCACACACCTCCACTACTGTGTATCTCTTGTCCCACCTTGACATCTAATATGACACAGTGATTCTTAAGGACCTCTGTGACCCTCACCTTGCCCTACCAGCGTCGCTCAGCGCAGTCCACCCCAAAGGCCGCACACCCCGTCGTCCCCCGTGGGCTCGTTCCTGCCCTCCAAGAAGCCAGGCAAGCCATGGTGGCACAGCAACAAATGATCAACTCCCTCCGCAACCGAATTACGACACATGCTGCCCCTGCACCTCGTGTCCCTTTGTCTGCCGCCCCAGAGAAGTGTGAAATCGAGCTGAAGCCCACCGCGTTCAAGTCTTGGAGAAGGTCGATGGAATATTGGATCAAATTGTGCAGGCTACCGCCGCACGAGGTCGTCCACAACATCAGGCTATACTGCACGCCCCCTCTGCAACGAGCGCTGAACGCCAGATTCACCTCACAGGAATGGAGTAACCTCACCGCTACGAAGTCATGGATTTTATTCGCGATATTATGTTACGTTCCACAAACCGTGCTCTGTTATGGTCAGAATTATTCAATGCGATACAAGGCCCAAGCAAAAGCGTTAGCGATTATTTTTTAAAGTGTTTCCAAAAGCCACCGATTGCAATTTCCAGTACCTTCAGTGTCAGTGTAATCTAGCCAAATATATGTTATTACCTAAGTTAATGGTGGGTTTAAGTGATAAGAATATGCGTCGTCATGTGTACTAATGTAGCAACAACATTAATAGTGTTATCTCCCTTAGGGCCAGGTGCTGTGCTTACGAGGTGGCCCGTGTCAATGCCGCTGCGCCAATGCAATTTGCAGGAAACTGCTTGCACGGCTAGCAGCGAGATACCCGAGGCAGATCATCCAAATGCAACCGTCGCTGGTAAAGGTAGGGGTCCCCCACCACCTCACTGTGGGAACTGTGTGGTGGCCGCCACGCCCCCACTAGAGCCTCATGCCCCGCCAAGTCCGCTGTATGCAACGGATGTCGCAAGCAGGGTCACTATTAAAAATGCTACAGGAAATCCCATGCAAAATGGCAGAATCCCCGACACACATGTCTAGAGCTGTGTCTAGTGCTGTGCTTGTTATGGGCGCCAACCTCACCCGCCACCCAGTAGTGGAGGTGACAGTTGTCCACACCGCCACAGGAGTACGAGCGCCTGTCGCCGCCGTGGCGGACACCGGGGGACAGATATGCGTGGCGGGCCCCTCCCTGCTGTCGCACCTCCAAGTCCACCCAGCAGCCCTTACACCCTGTGCCGGCTTGCGGGATGTGGCAAACCTCCCCCTGAAGTGCCTTGGATCCGCCGTGCGCCACGTCACCTTGCAAGGCTGCACCACAGAGCAGGACGTGTTCTTCGTGCAGTCAGCAAAGCACCTCTTCCTGTCACTGGACACCTGCAGGGACTTGAAGCTAGTACCCAAGGAGTTCCCCCACCCCTCCTCCGCGGTGGCACACGTGAGCTTGTTTGATGGCACGGCCTGACGGGCCGCCCAGGTACCACCCCGACCCGCTGAGGTGCACCTGCCGCCCCAGGAGGAGCATGCAGCCAGATTGGAAGCCTGGCTCCTGCAACACTTCGCCATAACGACGTTTAACAAAGCCAGAAAGCCACTACCAGTGATGCAGGGGGAACCGCACCACATCCACCTGCTCCCAGGAGCTACGCCCTACACATGCCACACCCCAGCATCGGTGCCCAAACACTGGGAAGAGGAAGTGAAGGCCAAGCTCAAAGAGGACGTCGCCCGTGGCGTCATAGAACCGGTACCTGCCGGGCAGCCGACCGAGTGATGTGCCCGTATAGTGGTCGTTGCCAAGAAGTCAGGACAGACACGCCGTACAGTTGACTACCAGCGCCTCAACGCATCCTGCCTGTGGGAGACACACCACACCCCAGCCCCATTCGACATGGTGGCTGGGGTACCCAAGCACACATTCAAGACCGTGGCAGACGCGTACTGGGGATACCACCAGGTGGAGCTAGATGGGGAAAGTTGCAACCTGACCACATTCATTAACCCCTGAGGGAGATTTCGTTACCGTTGTACCCCCATGGGGCACTGCACCGCCGGCGATGCGTATACTCGACGATTCGACGATGCCATCCAGGACATCCAGAGGAAATATAAGTGCGTGGACGACACCCTGCTCTCTGACGATAGCATTGAAGGTGCTTTCTGGCATGCCTACGACTTCCTCAAAAAATGCGCAGCTAAGGGCGTCACCCTGAAGCTGGAGAAATTCCAGTTCGCAAGAAGAGAAGTGGACTTTGTGGGCTTTAACTTGGGCCGCCAACAGAGGAACGTTTGGCGGCCATCAAGAACTTCCCGATGCTGTGTCAGCCCTCTCTCACCATCATAAGGGCGTGGTACGGATTCGTAAACCAGCTGGCGCCCTTCCTCGCAACATATGAACCCATTCAGGGAGCTCCTCAAGAAGCCGACTGGGAAGTTAGTGTACTGGGATGAGGCACTCCGCACCAAATTCCATCATGCCCAGGACACGATCTGCCAATTAGCAAAGGACGGGTTGGCCTACTACGACAGGAGCCGCCCCACAGCAGCAATCACCGACTGGAGCAAAGAGGACATAGGGTTCGTTATCCTCCAGCAGTATTGCGCATGCAGCTCCGCCACCACACTCTTCTGCTGAACAGGGCGGGTGGCGCCTGGCGCTATGCAGCAGCCGCCATCTCACCGCCGCTGTGGAGGGGGAGGCCCTTACGGTAGCCTGGTGTCTCCAGAGGGCGAGGCTGTTCCTTCTGGGGTGCCCCAACCTCACCGTCGTGACAAACCACCGCCCATTAACCAAGTTGCTGGGCGATCAGGCCCTTACAGAAATCTCCAACCCCCGTCTCTTTAGGCTGAAGGAGAGAACCCTGTAGTACCGCTTCAGGGTCAAGTATCTGCCTGGAAAGCATAACAGTGTAGCAGACTTCCTGTCACGATACCCCGCCTTGAAAGCCGATCCCAGCACCCACGACGTGAACCTCGGTGAAGACCTCACTGACACCATAGCAGCCGCTGTCTTGGCAGCAGTAGAGCACGACAGCTGCATCATGGACGAGGCAAGTGTCAGACATGCTGCCGTCAGCGACCCCGTGTATCAGCTGCTCATGGCCAGGGTCCTAGCCAGGGACTGGGCCGACAGGAAGTCCCAGGAAGTTGCATGCCTTCGGCCTTCAACGGTGTCAGGGAGAGGCTGGCTGTTATCCAAGACTTAGTGACATACACATTCAAATAGGGCTATGTCCGCCTAGTTATCCCGGAGCCTCTTCATCAGCAGGTGGCTGCCAACCTACACGTGGGGCACCAAGGCCTAGACTCTATGCAACAACGAGCGAGCCAGATGGTATACTGGCCTGCAGCATCACCGCTCATTGTGGGAAGAATGCGACGTACATGCACCATCCCAGGCTGCGGAGGAACTCATCATCACGCCAGCCCCTAAGTATCCCTTCCAGATGACAGTAGCAGATATGTTTCAGCACGACGGATACATGTACATGGCCTACGCAGACAGGCTCACAGGTTGGCTGGAGCTGGCCCACTTCCCCCACGGTACCTCCTCCTCTCACATCAAGACTCAGCTACGTTGCTACTTCGCTAGGTGGGGAGACCTGGAGCAAATCTCCACGGACGGTGGCACCAGTCTGGCAAGTAAGAAAATGGGGGAATTTTTCAAGTTATGGGGCGTTCCGTGCGACTATCATCCGCCCAGTACCCGCAGTCCAACGGTAGGGCAGAAGCCGCAGTTAAGGTTGGGAAGCGGATAATAATGGCCAACACGGGCAGCGGCGGCAGCCTCGACACGGACAAGTCTTCTTTGGCTATGCTACAGTACCTCAACACCCCCATCCGCAAAATGAATAAGTCACCCGCCCAGATGGCAGCAGGCAGACAGCTCCGAGAAAGCGTACCTACGGCCTGCTGGCACCTCATGATAGACATACACTGGGGGGCAACCCTACGACATAGAGAACGTCAGATGGCTGACAACGGTGCTGCCCTCACCAGGAACGAACCCTCCAGAACGCTTCCCGTCATCAACGCGGGCTCCCAAGTGCGAGTGGAAAATCAGGCCACCAAGCTGTGGCACTGTACCGGTACCATAGCGGAAACACTCCCATACCGACAATACCTAGTCAGACTGAACGGCAGCGGGCACCTCTCCCTCCGTAACAGGAAGCACCTGCGACTCACATCATCTGGGCCGCAGACAGGGCGGGCCACACCTGCCACGCATCTAGCCCCGCCCACACCCAAGCAGCCACCGGTCAGCCACCCTACGCCCAGCCTGCAAGCAGTGCGGGAGTCACGACCATCACGTCGCACCAGGTGGCCAGCGTGGATGAATGACTACATATAACGTTTTTGACTGTCATATACCCTTCTTGTGTAATCACGTACATTACAGCAGCGTCTGTTTATTTTTTACTATATCTGTCCCCTTATTCTGGCGCATGCATCCAATTTAATCCATGTATACCCATGTTGGGAATGTTGGGCGTTTGTCAGTGCGTATGGGCCAGGTAGTGAGAAAAGTGAAGAAGAGCGAAATGAGTTCTGGAATGAATTAACTAAGTGTGTAGAAGGACTGGGTAGAAGGAATTATGTAGTTGTCATGGGTGACTTAAATGCTAGAATGGGCGCTGGAGAGGTAAAAGGTGTCATTGGGAAGTATGGCGTACCAGGTGAAAATGAGAGTGGTGAGAGACTGGTAGATATGTGTTTTGAACAAGAGATGGTAATAAGTATAAGCTTTTTCAAAAAGAAAGATAAAAACAAGTATGCATGTGTAAGAGTGGCAAATGGAAGAGTAGTTGAAAGGGCATTAATGGATTATGTGTTGATAACTAAAAGAATGTTTAGAAGATTGAAAGACGTGCACGTGTTTAGGGGTATGGCTAACGGTATGTCTGATAATTTTTTGGTGGAAGGAAAATTAGTTGTAGCAAAAGAGTGGGGGAATAGAGTAGGTGGATGTAAGAGAGAGCTAGTGAGGGTTGAAGAGCTAATAAAACCCGGGGTAAAAATTAAATATCAGGAAAGGTTGAAAATGGCATATGACGAAGTGAGAGTAAGAGAAACTGGTAATTTAGAGGAGGAGTGGAAGTTAGTAAAAGAAAATTTTGTTGGGATTGCAAGTGATGTGTGTGGCAAGAAGGTTGTTGGAGGCAGCATGAGGAAGGGCAGTGAATGGTGGAATGAAGGAGTGAAGGTAAAAGTGGAAAAGAAAAAGAGGGCTTTTGAAGAATGGCTACAGAGTAATAGTATAGAGAAGTATGAAAAAATATAGAGAGAAAAAGGTGGAAGTAAAGCAAAAGGTACGTGAGGCAAAGAGGGCAGCTGACCTGAGGTGGCGTCAGGGACTGGGTCAGTCATATGAAAAGAATAAGAAGAAGTTTTGGAAAGAAGTGAAGAGAGTAAGGAAGGCTGGCTCAAGAATTGAAGAGACAGTGAAAGATGGAAAAGGAAGGTTGCTAAAAGGAGAGGAGGCAAGGGAAAGGTGGGCGGAATATTTTGAAAGTTTACTGAATGTAGAGGATAATAGGGAGGCAAATATAATTGCTGTTGCAGGTGTTGAGGTGCCGGTGATGGGAGATGAGAATGAGAGAGAGATTACAATAGATGTAACGAGAGTAGGAAAAGCATCTGGTATGGATGGTGTGAGAGCTGAGATGTTGAAGGAAGGGGGTGTGACTGTACTTGAATAGTTGGTTAGATTGTTTAATATGTGTTTTGTGTTGTCAATGGTACCAGTAGATTGGGTTTGTGCATGTATTGTACCACTATATAAGGGTAAGGGAGATGTGCATGAGTGTTGTAATTCAAGAGGTATTAGTTTGTTGAGTGTAGTTGGAAAAGTGTATGGTAGAGTAATGATTAATAGGATTAAGGATAAAACAGAGAATGCAATCTTAGAAGTACAGGGTGGTTTTAGAAGAGGTAGGGGTTGTATGAATCAGATTTTTACAGTTGGGCAGATATGCAAGAAATATTTAGCAAAAGGTAAGGAGGTGTATGTTGCGTTTATGGATCTGGAGAAAGTGTATGATAGAGTTGATAGGGAAGCAATGTGGAATGTGATGAGGTGGTGGAGTTGGTGGAAGGTTGTTGCAAGCAGTGAAAAGTTTCTACAAAGGTAGTAAAGCATGTGTTAGAATAAGAAATGAAGTGAGTGATTGGTTTCCGGTGAGGGTGGGGCTGAGACAGGGATGTGTGATGTCGCCGTGGTTGTTTAACTTGTATGTTAATGGAGTGGTGAGAGAGTGAATGCTCGAGTGCTTGGACGAGGATTAAAACTGGTAGACGAGAATGACCATGAATGGGAGGTAAATCAGTTGTTGTTTGCGGATGATACTGTACTGGTAGCAGTCACAGAAGAGAAGCTTGACATACTAGTGACAGAATTTGGAAGGGTGTGTGAGAGAAGGAAGTTGAGAGTTAATGTGGGTAAGGGTAAGGTTATGAGATGTACGAGAAGGGAAGGTGGTGCAAGGTTGAATGTCATGTTGAATGGAGAGTTCCTTGAGGAGGTGGATCAGTTTAAGTACTTGGGGTCTGTTGTTGCAGCAAATGGTGGAGTAGAAGCAGATGTACGTCAGGGAGTGAATGAAGGTTGCAAAGTATCGGGGGCAGTTAAGGGAGTAGTAAAAAATAGATGGTTGGGCATGAATGTAAAGAGAGTTCTATATGAGAAAAATATTGTACCAACTGTGATGTATGGATCGGAGTTGTGGGGAATGAAAGTGATGGAGAGACAGAAATTGAATGTGTTTGAGATGAAGTGTCTAAGGACTATGGCTGGTGTATCTCGAGTAGATAGGGTTAGGAACGAAGTGGTGAGGGTGAGAATGGATGTAAGAAATGAGTTAGCAGCTAGAGTGGATATGAATGTGTTGAGATGGTTTGGCCATGTTGAGAGAATGGAAAATGGCTGTCTGCTAAAGAAAGTGATGAATGCAAGAGTTGATGGGAGAAGTACAAGAGGAAGGCCAAGGTTTGGGTGGATGGATGGAGTGAAGAAAGCTCTGGGTGATGGGAGGATAGATGTGAGAGAGGCAAGAGAGCGTGCTAGAAATAGGAATGAATGGCAAGCGATTGTGACGCAGTTCCGGTAGGCCCTGCTGCTTCCTCCGGTGCCTTAGATGACTGCGGAGGTAGCAGCAGTAGGGGATTCAGCATTATGAAGCTTCATCTGTGGTGGATAACAGGGGAGGGTGGGCTGTGGCACCCTAGCAGTACCAGCGGAATTCGGTTAAGTCCCTTGTCAGGCTGGGAGGAACGTAGGTGTAGAGGTCCCCTTTTTGTTTTGTTTCTTTTGTTGATGTCGGCTACCCCCCAAAATTGGGGGAAGTGCCTTGGTATGTGTATGTGTATATCCATGTATCGTTCTTATTATTGCTTATCCATGTATACCCATGTATTAATCTTGGGGGGGGGGATGATGGAGTACCTGCATTTGTAAGATACGTTTTCCCATGGCGGGCATGCGCCAAGTGATTGTGCGGGTTGCAGACTGCAACTGGAGTCAATTGAGGACGCAATAAACCACACGCCTCCACCACCGTGTATCTCTTGTCCCACATTGACATCTAATAATAGGTAATTATTTACAAGAGCACGCTCTCCATTTACTCCAAAATGATGCAGTCCTGCAGCTCTCCTCTTTTTGTACAGTAATTAGGAGGTTCTTTAAATGCTGGGAAAGCAAAAAATTACAAGCTATGTAGGGGGAGGGGTTGGTGGAGGTGGTACTAAGCGACTGGGAACCGACATCATCAACATCGTCTTGGTCAACATAGTCAACCAAAGAGAAGTTCGTGACGTCAGCGTACATTTAGTATATATTCATATACACTAAATTAAAAATGGAGTAATTACTTAAAAGATTCACTATTTGTGAAATGTATATTTCATATATGGTAAATTTTTATATAAGTCATGTTAAAGTGTTTTTTTAAAGAAACTATTTTGAGAATGATTGGTTTTCCCACACGACGTTTTGCTACACTACCTGTGAAGAATTTTCTTCACTCTTCTTCTTTTAATCGTATTTTTAGCTCTCTTCTACTAATACTATAGCTACCCCTTAAAATTCTCTCCTACATCTAGTTTTCTTTAACGAAACATAGGGAAGACTAATCTAAACTTGTTGACAGTGGCGCACGCCAAGCTCGTGACGTCACAGCGTAGATACGCACAACAGATGGCCTTAGTGGTAACCCCGGTGTATGTTGGTTCTTTCCTTAAACTACATGGGTCGAGATTAAATTCCTAAACTGCACATTTTATATAAATTCCAATACTGCTGAATTAATGCATCTTATATTTCTCAATACCAATTAAGGTTTGTTAATTTTAAGATGTATTCCCATCGTACCAGTCCATTGCTAATTAATCATTTTAAATATTAATTTTTAGCAAGCCAGAATAGGTAGGATTGTTGTATATATAACCTCCCTCAGAGCAGCAAGATTTATCTGAGTATTTAGTACAAAATCCTGCCTCCTCTGTACTCCTTGCAACAAGATATTGCCCTGTCCTGAAGTCCCGATATGGCAACCCCAATGGATTACCGTGCGCATCAAGCTCTTCACCTGTCTGGAAAGGTGAAGCCAGGTGATCTCTTCGACCGTAGTGTCGACCCCATTCAACGAGAAGCTGCCCTGGCCTGCTGAGCTGACCTGCCTGGTCATTGAACCCTTGCACTTCTGGCTCACCCCCCCCCTACTCTCTCTCCCAAAACGTGACTCACCAAGGAGTCCTGTTGCTGCCGGTCGGAGAGATTGAGAAGAAGAGGACCCTGGGATACCATAGTTGTAGCCAACGAGGATTCTTGGGGTGAGCCAGGCAAGAGTGCAGCGTGCCCATTAGTGCAACAACCAGGTCAACAGCTACCAAGGGCATAGGACTAATCTTAAAGGAGTGCAGGTACTACAACAATGGCCATTTAGTTTTCCCCCATTTTTTATTAGCTTAGACTAATTTTAACTTGATAGGGAACCTGGCTAATTACACTATTCGGACTGTGTGCGGAGGGATTGTGTGTATATATTTTTTCTATACAATTTTTTGCCTTTTGAGACTAACATAGTCTCTGGGTCACGTGGGCCACGTGCCAGACCCCATTTTGATTTTGATTGTTACAGACCACGTGTCTAACCCATCATTTTCATTATTTGAATTGCATCTCTTTTTATTCCATTTTTGTGTTGTTAAGATGTCCGTTGTGTTTTGATGTAAATTTGTGAATAAATCAATATTAGGTTAATTAAACCTCCTTAGTATTTTTGCTCCCTCATTTATTTTAATGTGTGAAATGAATAGTTGATCACGGGACAAAGTACCCAATATTTAAAGAGTAAGTCTATAGGTGGTAACAGCGAGGTACTTTGCATTAATATATTTGCTTCGAAGGTAAAGATCCTTATCTTTAAACTTTTAAACTACTTTACATCACTGCTCCCATTTTGGATTTTGTCTACCTTACATTAACGTAAAATAACTGTCCAGCATTTCATTGGGGTAGCTGAGACGGAGCCGGAACAGAGCCTGAGAATGAGATGACTATAGACCTGACAAAGCTAGAGTAGGCCATAAATTATTGTTAATCCTACGTGTGGAGTGCTTCGGCCTCTGGACAGTAAAATTTCCCCCTTTTGTATTTAAAGAGTGTTGGTTTGTGAATTGTGACAGTAAAGTATTAGCAGGGTGTTTGTGCCCCGAGAGTAAGTGCTCATATCCTCCCCTGTTGAACTTTATGTAACTGTTATAAGGAGACTTTCCCGGACTAAGTTCCCACTCAGAACACAACCATTAAAAAATTCTCCACACGAGTGGTCCTTCGAACCGGATCTTTTACCTTTGACTTGTGAAGCATTAACGTAATTAATCAGCTTGATTAAGCATATAGTAACTCGCTATATCACTTACCCACACGCACACAGCCAGTTTGTCGAATGTGTAATGCCCAGACTTTAATTGGGAAGAGAAATTTGTAATCATTACGATGTTTTTGTACCGACCACATGTTTAAGGAAAGAACTACGTAACCAGGTTAATTTGTTGCTTGAATGTTCTCTACAGAAAGACTAGAATTTGTCGTAGGAACTTCACTTTGTCTCGGATCTGTTCACCCACGTGTTGTGGCGGAATCCACTTATACCAGAAAGTTCTAAGCTACTTGAACTAAGGTTTTTTGTTGTTCAGACGCCCGTGTTTACTGCTCAGCTAGAGCGCCGGTGTACTCGTTCTGTCAACTAATTTTGCTAGCTAAGCATCTAATTTGTAACATTTTGTACCTTGGTCTACCTTCCTTTGTGTCGTTTACCTTCCCTAACCAACCTTAACCTTTTTAACTAACATCACCGTATACCTAGCACGTGTCCTTGTCCTAAAGAGCGAATTGGCGTAACAAAATTTTAAGTCTTCTTACGAATAACGTAGAAACTTAATTTCACCAAGTCCGTTTCATTCCATGTGTTTGTTCCGAGATGGCGGATCTTGTTTACAGCCCAAACTAAGGGTTCGTAATTGCTTGCTACCGTAAGTAAATTACTGCGTGTAGTTAATTTAATTTCCTTTAGCGAGGAGATTATTTGTGTCCTTTATCGACGATATTTTTGTTTTACCTCCGCGTGAGGGAAATTTCATTTTGTTTAGCCTCCAAGAGAGTGCACTTAAAAACTAAGTCGTTGCCTTGTGCGCCTATCTACATTTTGAGTAGTTCATTGGTCGTCTTAGTGCGCCCGTAATTGTGAAATCGTCACAACAGTGTCAGCCTCGACCTGTTATCTTAACTTTTAACTTAATACTTTGCATTCATAAGCCCATGTGCTTTCTAATGTTTTACTTTCAAGTAACTTAGTTCAATCATTTATCGCCAGGTGCGTATATAATTAATTCTAGCAAAGTCTTTAAGGTCACGTGACCTGGGCATCGTCTGCTTTGTTGGACCCGGTCACTTTGAATTTTAAAGTAATTTCATGAGTTATATGTTTTTTGTCCATTTAACTTTTTCCTCCCGTCATGAGTAAATTTAAATGTTTAATTATCAACCTTGTAAATTTGTAAAGTTTCATTTTTACATTCCTTTAAAATTCAGATTTATCCCTTGTTTTGTTTTACGAATCCGTTCATCAAACGTGGTCAATCCAAGATGGCGGACTTCATGTTTAACGTAAACAACCCTTCACCGCCTAAGGCGGAAACGCTTAGCCCCGAGGAGATTAACGCTAGGCTTAAGGAACAGGAATTAACATTCACCTTTGTGTGTGAGGACGCAGACCTACCACTTCATGCTCTCGCTTCAGTAGATTTTCCTAACATGGGTCCTGAAGCCGTGAGTCATTTTAAAAGTGAAATTAGTAAAGTAAGAGACGAACTTTGCAATTACAAGACTTTTTGGAGACGTCATTACGACCATCCCATTGTTAAATTAAACTATCCCGTGCTTGCTGCCTGTTCAAGTAAAGTTGAAATTGCCTTTAATAGCCTCATGGCTCATCCCAATTTAATAATTAAAGCTAATCAGGCTAATTCTTCTTCGAGGGCGACACCTTCAGTGACACGTCCCTTTGTGAATGCCATTAACGTTCCCCTAATTGATCCTTCTAATGTCTCGGCAGTCAAGCCCAATGTAATTAATTTTGCATCAAAACCCCAACCTGTTCAATCGTCACATTCCAGTACTATGTTGCCAACACGGCATACGATTAGTGAGTTTGTGTCAGTCCCACGTGCTCCGTCCTCATCTCCGAACCTTAAGCCACCAGCGTATGATTACCCTCAACCCCCTTTGTCTTTGCCGCCGGTGACAGTCAGTCCCGGAGGAGAAAAACTCATTCACAGTCTTAACATGGACCCCCCAAGTGGTAGCGCAAATACCACCCAACTTAACCGTGTGCGTGATGGCCAGCAGAGGCCTGTACCGGTTGTAGATTCAATCATTAAAGTCGTACCATCCCATGGACCAGTGCTCACGTTGCCTGACTGTCCAGTTCTTAAGCCCGTAACTTCCGCTCCAATCCGTGTTGACGCTAGAACATCCCCGTTAGGATTTGAAACCCGCCCTCAGAAAGAGCCGCGTCATCACAATGTTAAGACCTTAGCAGTCAGAAAGGAACCTTGTGCACTGACGGCGGATTTAGCGAAGGTCGCACAGGTAGACCTAGCACCGGAGCTTAGAGCCTGTTTACGATTCACCTTGCTTAAGGATAACGGTACCATGAACATCATTCATTATTTTCATTCACTTTTATATGGCGCAACTGCAAGCCTTTATTATTTTTGCCAAGTCATTCAGCAGCATTTTTTCGGTCAATCCCATGCTTTAACTTTAAAACATAAATTTAATTCTTGCCTTGACAATTTGTCATTTTATTATAATCCCCCTGACATCCTTCAGCTCGTGCTGAATATAACTTTTCCTTTAATTGCTCCCCTTGCAAACGTTTTTCTTAAAGACGACATCCAAGACCCAAGCTGTCATAAATACGATGTCCCCATAGACCTAGTTCATCTCGATTTATCATTCAGGCTAGTGTCAAGCAAATTTTCACCTTTAAACGCCGAGAAGGAAGTAACTTTTCTCCTTTTGTCAGGCGATGAATACAAAGTTTTCATTACGCCAGTAATTTTCTTTGTAAAATCATTTCATGTAAAACGTTGGGTGTCAGACCGGGATTGGGATTCACCCCCATAATTTTTAATTTGTCATTTGGCTGGACTTGTTGCTGAACTCGACCGTTATTGGCTTACGTTTGTTTGCTCTATCCGTACCCCTAGGGTGGGAAGAATTGAGTATATTTAATCGTTTAATTATTATTGCATCGTACGTTTAAAGTTAAAACTGATCATATGCTTAACTTAGCGCTTCCGTGAAGCATTGCCTGCGTGGTTCGATATTCCCCAGATTCACGTGAAAGCATAACTTTTGATTCAATTGATTTTAATTAACGCCAACAGCGTTTTGTTAACTTTAAACGGACGTTGATGTGAAGAACGACTTCACTCTTCATTCAGCCAGTAAGCTTATCTCGCTCATACTAACAAGTAGTTGAATCACATTTGCCGGAACTAACCCCTCTCCCTTTTTTCTCCCCTTTATCCCCAGGGTGTGAAGAATTTTCTTCACTCTTCTTCTTTTAATCGTATTTTTAGCTCTCTTCTACTAATACTATAGCTACCCCTTAAAATTCTCTCCTACATCTAGTTTTCTTTAACGAAACATAGGGAAGACTAATCTAAACTTGTTGACAGTGGCGCACGCCAAGCTCGTGACGTCACAGCGTAGATACGCACAACAGATGGCCTTAGTGGTAACCCCGGCGTATGTTGGTTCTTTCCTTAAACTACATGGGTCGAGATTAAATTCCTAAACTGCACATTTTATATAAATTCCAATACTGCTGAATTAATGCATCTTATATTTCTCAATACCAATTAAGGTTTGTTAATTTTAAGATGTATGCCCATCGTACCAGTCCATTGCTAATTAATCATTTTAAATATTAATTTTTAGCAAGCCAGAATAGGTAGGATTGTTGTATATATAACCTCCCTCAGAGCAGCAAGATTTATCTGAGTATTTAGTACAAAATCCTGCCTCCTCTGTACTCCTTGCAACAAGATATTGCCCTGTCCTGAAGTCCCGATATGGCAACCCCAATGGATTACCGTGCGCATCAAGCTCTTCACCTGTCTAGAAAGGTGAAGCCAGGTGATCTCTTCGACCGTAGTGTCGACCCCATTCAACGAGAAGCTGCCCTGGCCTGCTGAGCTGACCTGCCTGGTCATTGAACCCTTGCACTTCTGGCTCACCCCCCCCCCTACTCTCTCTCCCAAAACGTGACTCACCAAGGAGTCCTGTTGCTGCCGGTCGGAGAGATTGAGAAGAAGAGGACCCTGGGATACCATAGTTGTAGCCAACGAGGATTCTTGGGGTGAGCCAGGCAAGAGTGCAGCGTGCCCATTAGTGCAACAACCAGGTCAACAGCTACCAAGGGCATAGGACTAATCTTAAAGGAGTGCAGGTACTACAACAATGGCCATTTAGTTTTCCCCCATTTTTTATTAGCTTAGACTAATTTTAACTTGATAGGGAACCTGGCTAATTACACTATTCGGACTGTGTGCGGAGGGATTGTGTGTATATATTTTTTCTATAAAATTTTTTGCCTTTTGAGACTAACATAGTCTCTGGGTCACGTGGGCCACGTGCCAGACCCCATTTTGATTTTGATTGTTGCAGACCACGTGTCTAACCCATCATTTTCATTATTTGAATTGCATCTCTTTTTATTCCATTTTTGTGTTGTTAAGATGTCCGTTGTGTTTTGATGTAAATTTGTGAATAAATCAATATTAGGTTAATTAAACCTCCTTAGTATTTTTGCTCCCTCATTTATTTTAATGTGTGAAATGAATAGTTGATCACGGGACAAAGTACCCAATATTTAAAGAGTAAGTCTATAGGTGGTAACAGCGAGGTACTTTGCATTAATATATTTGCTTCGAAGGTAAAGATCCTTATCTTTAAACTTTTAAACTACTTTACATCACTGCTCCCATTTTGGATTTTGTCTACCTTACATTAACGTAAAATAACTGTCCAGCATTTCATTGGGGTAGCTGAGACGGAGCCGGAACAGAGCCTGAGAATGAGATGACTATAGACCTGACAAAGCTAGAGTAGGCCATAAATTATTGTTAATCCTACGTGTGGAGTGCTTCGGCCTCTGGACAGTAAAATTTCCCCCTTTTGTATTTAAAGAGTGTTGGTTTGTGAATTGTGACCGTAAAGTATTAGCAGGGTGTTTGTGCCCCGAGAGTAAGTGCTCATATCCTCCCCTGTTGAACTTTATGTAACTGTTATAAGGAGACTTTCCCGGACTAAGTTCCCACTCAGAACACAACCATTAAAAAATTCTCCACACTACCACCATCTATTGACCACTGCCTAAGGATGCCTACCAATTTCCCGCCAATGAAAACAGTCATATGCTGTAAAAATAGTCACTCTCGTAACAAGTTTCTTCAAAAAAAAAAATAAGATTTATTGTCGAGTATTACAAAATAAAATATACAATTCACAAATAGTGACACTTTTGAGTTGATCCATTTTTTAATTAAATATATTTGAATATATATCAAATATCCGCTGACGTCACGAACTTCTCTTTGATCGACTATGTTGACGAAGTCAGTTCCAGGTCGCTTAGTACCTCCTCCACCAACCCCTCCCCCTCCCCCCTCCCACAACATATCATGCTATTTTTTTGTTTTCCCAGCATTTAAAGAACCTCCTAATTACTGTACAAAAAGTAGAGAGCTGCAGGAATGCACGATTTTGGAGCAAATGGAAAATGTGCTCTTGTAAACAAATACCACATATATCTATCTATCTATCTATCTATCTATCTATATATATATATATATATATATATATATATATATATATATATATATATATATATATATATATATATATATATATATAACCACAAAAAATCTAAAAGATGAAGTAGAGAAATTTCAAATATGAAAAATCATATGTATCTTTAAACAATATATCTTACGCAAATACTAGTTAATTCTGGACTAATAGGGACAATGATCTTTCGAGAACTTTATCATCTTTGAAGCAATTATAATGGCTGGTAAGAGAGATTGAGGTTGTCTATAGTTCCACGTTTGTTTTGTGAGCCTGAATCCAAAAAGGCTGTTGCCAACAATGAATCAAAAGGCTTGTGTCATACCCAGATATTCATAAAATTTGTCGTCGTACAAACGAGACTGGCAATATTAAATGTAAAATTAACTTGTTTTCCCTTCCCTGTTTATTAAAATGTGGAATCCAAACTCTTGTATAATCTATTGTTCAGTTTAAAACAAAGAATTTCAATCAGAAGTAATTTCCTACTCAAACACCATCATCATGTTTGCGAGGAAGGCTATCTTTGACAGCTGAGAGTGAGGAGGCAAGAGAGGTGTGGCAGTTCCAGTGTGGCCACATAACATTTTGTCGCTGGCCTGCCACCCAAGTCATGCCTCTACCGCGATGCTCATCGCGCTCGATGTGACCGAACGCTAAGTTAGTACTTACCTACCTAAGAAGAAAAACAAAAAGAGGAAGGTTTAAGAATAATCAAGCAAGTAGAAGAGATCAAAGCAACCAATAGCCTTAGTATCCTGTATGGAAAAAAACAGGAGAAAAATGGTCCTAAACAGGATGAAATATAAAATTGTTCCCCTACACAAGCAGCTATATGCATATCAGGAGGGAGTTGGTACTTCTGAATGCATCACTGATGTTTTAAGCTGCATAAATCAAAAGAAGACAACAATAGCCTCCATAGACTTTGAAAAAGCCTTCGAGCTAGCAAGCCCGGCAGCAATGCTGCAATTAGTGGCCAAAAATGGAGTAAAAGGTCACCTACTAGCATAGACTAAAAACTATGTGCTAGGAAGGCAAGCTAGAGTCCAATTCCAAAGAGTGATTTCTACCTTTCACGAATTGGAAAATGGCACACCACAAGGAGGGACTCTCAACCCTTCCTATTCAACATCCTCATGGAAAATATAGCCTCACTCCAACTTCCTGAAGGAGTAGACATATTTATCTATGCAGATGATGTATGTGTAATAGCTCGAGGATCAGTCAGGATGATCAAAATGCAAAGAGCACTTAATGCCATCAGCCACAAATCCAATGAGCTTGGACTAAAAATAAACATTGGCAAAACAAAGGCTATGTCAATTAAAGCCCCAAACCCCCTGCAACCACTCACAATTGGAACAGAGCCCTTAGAATGGGTGGACAAATACACATACCTGGGAGTAATAATAGACAAACAACTCACCTTCAGGGAAGAAGTCAAATATCTCAAAGAAAAATCAGATACCAGACTGGCAGCCATGAGATATATGTCCAAACTCAATGATGGAGCAAATGAGCATGTCCAAAAGAAATATTATCTAGCCTGTTCCAAAGAGCTAGTGGAATATGCTGCCACTACACTTACAGACCTAACGGATACTCAAAACAATGCCATGAGGCTCATGTTAGAAGCTCCAATATGGACAAGACTGTGCAACCTAAGGATGGAGACTGGACTTCCATCCCTTAAGGATAGAATTGCACTAAGAAATGCAAGCACAATTACGAAGATGTTCCTCTCAGACAGAGACTCAATTACCAAAAAGAGAGTAAGAGAGGAACTGGTAAAACACCCATAGGTTCAAACCCCAAGCTCTTATGGTAAAGACCATAGTAACAACATAAAGAGCCTGAGTCTAACCGAAGTACTCCTGCAGCTAAGCCGAGACACAGGGCAGGGTGCACAACTCATTCTACCATGGAAAAAGCAAGTAGCAAGTTTCAGCTACACTAAGCTACCAAGGGCAAATGAAGACTGCACAATAGAGGAACTAAGAAATGCAGCACAAACAGCAATACACTCTGCAGAGACAATAGGGGCACAGATCTACTATACAGATGGTACAGTAGACCCTGGAACCCAAACAGTGGGAGCTGCAGTCTACCCTTGCAAATTCACAGCATGCTGGAGGACATCCAACAATATCTCCACCTTGCAGACAGAGCTTGTTGCAATACAACCAGCACTAAAATACTCTATTGAAAATGAGGAAGGACCAGTAGTCATGCATACTAATTCACGGTCCTCAATGCAAGCCCTGAAACAGGACAAAAATAAATAAAACAAGGCCCTGATAGCTGATATCAAATCACTCCTATATCAGCACAATGAAAGAGATAGTCTAGTAACTCTAAACTGGATCCCCAGTTACATCGGGATACCAGGGAATGAGAAGGCTGACGAACTAGACAAAAGCACCAGACACATCCAAAGTGTACAGCCTGCACTGCAACAAATCAAAAACAAAATAAAGACACAGCTCAAGGACAACCTAATCAAGGAGCTACACAAGTGGATAGAGAATAGCTCTCCCTCTGCCACATGGTACAAATGGGCCACAGAGCTAGAATCTCCACCCATAGACAGACACACCCCAAAGAAACAGGCTGTATGCATACACAGACTCAGACTGGGATACAAGGCAAACTGGGAAATCCTAAACAACAATCAGAGACCGTGTGATCACTGTGATGTCACACCACAACACGCCCTCTTGCACTATCTACTAGAGTGCAGAGAAACAGCACAGCTGAGAGGAGATCTACAAGTAGACACCAACAAACCCCAGGCCGGGCAAGCCGCGGCCACACTGGCAAAGACAATTGTCAAAAGCATAGGCACACACACACACACAATTGCTTTCAAGATTACCTCCACCAAGGTAAAGACCTCAAAACTTACGTCATACCACCTCATCCCCTCATTGTAAGGCCCTATTCACATCATCCTCTGTATTTTCTAAACTTAACCTACTACTCGAAATTTTTCCACAGGGACCTTAGGGAGTAAAGGGTTGGACAACCCCACCTGCCTCCTTTCCCCTACTATTCAAAGGCCTTACACCCCCAGCTTTCAAACTACTACTATCCGTGAAATGATGGCCCTCTACTACTACCACCATTATCCTTACCCTGTCCACAACTTTCTCTACCACTGAAACCTTTTCAAATTTTCCTTTAATGTGATAACCTACCTTATATTTTTATACAGGTTACCTACGGGCCGACCAAGGGAATGGCCCGTGCCAACAAGAACTGTTGGCTTGGTAGAATTATCTAACTCAAATCAATATTAGGCAAGTCTTTATTTTTCAACTTACCTGCACTATTTCCAGGAACAATCGTCTTGGTTTTTCGAATTTTTAAATTCACTTTTAAAGGCAAAAGAACACTCGTTCTCAAGGTCCAGCCGGTACTGAAATTTTGCAGAGACTGAACTCTAAGTCGGACTAAAACATATCATCAACTCCGTTTTCTGTTACCTTGTCCGAATCTCTCGAACAACCGTTGAAAAATAAAGACGGGAAAACAAAACTGTTTCCTTATAAGGAATACATTTAACATTAAAATAATTAATTCAATTAGAATATAAAAAGGGGAAAGTTAAAAATTTATATTTAATATTAACAAATGGCAATCATTCAGTTTACTTTCCGTCCATAAACAAACACCAAAAAATTAGAACAAAAAGTAAGGAACCAATTAGTCAATTCAACTATTCTCCCACGAATGCAATTACCATTCTCTAGTCAACTATTTCTACATCTTCCCCAATCAACAAAAAGAAAAGTGGTTGTTCTGTTATTCTGTTGAAGATTGCCTGACCCTTTTGGCCAGACACGAGCTTTTGCAATCTTGCAGCCCGTAGGTGTTTAGGTAGGATATATTGGGATAGGTAGTTGGGTAGGGGATATTCTGCAACATTTATTTTAGGATATTGGGATAGGTTTTGGGTGGTGATGGGATGTTTGAGAAAGGAGTGATTGACTGTGGGATATCTTCCTATGAGCCCACTGGCTCCAGTCTGAGTTAGAGAGAAAGAGTTATAGTAGCAAGTACCGATAAGTAGGAGAGCCCGGGAAGGAGTTGAAAGTTTGTAGTTAGAGAAGTTGATATAGGTGAAGTAAAAAACTTCAAAGTGGTTTAAGCTTAAGTTGTGAGATAGAGGGATAGTGTGAGATTTCAGCTGAGTGGGAGAGAGCTGAAAAGGAGGAGTTATAGCAGTTTTAGTGGTAGAGATAGGGTGGAATACAAAATTCCTGTACCTGTAAATAATAAAAAAAAAAAGGAAAGAGAACAAAAAAACGTAAAAATAAAGATTATTTTTGCGACAAACAATGGGAGATTGAAGGTGAAGAAGGCAACACAGGCTGCTGTGCGACATCGGGTTGCCATCTGAGGGGAGAGAAAGATGTGTTGGAGGTCAAAAAGACCCCCGCGATCCCCACCCCACCCCCAGACCGACAACACAGGCCGCTGTGCGACATCGGGCTGCCAGCCGAGAGGAGGGGAAGATGTGCTGGAAGTCAAAAAGACCGCCGACGACCCCGGCCACACCTCCAGACAGGCAACACAGGCCGCTTGTGCGACAACGGGCTGCCAGCCGAGAGGAGAGAAAGATAAGGCCGCAGCCGCCAGCAATCCCCCAGCTCCCAGCACAGAAATTGCAGAGAGGATAAGGTTTCTCTTTTAATTGCCGCTTGGATTTTACGTTGACTTTGTTGCAACGTTATCTCGGTGGAGAGTAACTCCGGAGAAAGGCTGAGAGGGTATTGTGATTGTCAATGATATGCTTGACAATTTCTGTTGCAGTAGCAGGAGTATTGGGATTAAGGTCCTGCCGAAGTATGCTTGTTTCCTGACATTGCTGTAGATAGTGCTGTAAAGGTTCTTCTGTGTCCTGATTACAATACTTGCATGGTCTAATTGGTCTATGCTGTGCTGCAGGGTCTTTGCCATTATCTAAGATGATCTGCCAGTTGCATAGATATCCCAGTCGCAGTCTGCAAATAATTACTGCGTCCTGGTGAGGTGTTTGTCTTGCAATTGGGTGTGGTAGTATGTTTGTAGCTTCAATGTACCACTTTGCAGATCTTGAGCCATCAAGGAAGGCTCTTCTAACTTCACTAGTCTTTTGGATGTTGCAGTAGGTAGCCATTTTATTTTGAATTGCTTTTAATGACTGTTGCAGAGTAATGCTAATAGTTTGGCATATTAAGGCCAATTTAGCTAGGTGGTCGGCCTCGTCGTTGCCAGGGATTCCTGTATGACTTGGTATCCAATTCAAGGTGACTTGCCTATTGTTTCTTTGGTGGAGCAGGGCTAAGAATTTAATTGCAGTGATGAGGTGCACATTCTCTGTAGGTTCCTTGTTGCTGACGGCCATCGGGGTTCCTCTGGAATCTGTATGGATCGTTGTGTTCCCGTTTTGTTGATTGGCAGAGTGTTCTAGGGCTTTTGCAATGGCCACTAGCTCAGTTTGCAGTGTGGAGGCATGGTTGGAAAGTCTCCAGTTTGCTTTATATCCTGATGTAGAGATCACTGCAGCCGTGGCTGCAGGGATTGCACGGTCAACTGATCCATCTGTGTAGTAGGTATGAGGCGCAGGAGTGTTCCTGATTGCATTTTTTGCAGCTGCATTGAGTTGCTCTGGCGTGCAGAGAGCCTTGCTTGCTGCTGGTAGGATAGTGAAGTTGTATTTGATGGGATCACATGCCCACGGAGCAGGAGGGATGTAGCCCTCATACATTTGTTGTCCCTTGATTTTGTGAGCCTCGTTTTGCATCTGCATTCTTCTGAGTGTATCCAGCAGTTTCTTTGCATGGAAGCTGGGCGGATCTAGTTCTTCAGCAAGAGGTAGAAGCCTTTTTATTTTCTCATTGAGTGGGCTTTTTCCGTCTGCGATGATTGACTTGAATATAATGCTGCTATTCCTTATGTCAATTCTGGCTGACAGGGAGATTAGGTTAGTTTCTGCTCTGAGTAGGCAGAGTCTTGTCCACATTGGAGAGCAACTGATGAGTCTCATGGCATTGTTTTGGACTACTTCTAATGACGCTTTTTGAGTCTCGGTCAATGCAGTAAGTGTGGGTGCTGCATAATCAATGTGGGATCGAATTGCTTGTAGGTAAAACAGCCATAGGAGGTTGTTAGATACTCCTTGCTTAAGGGAGTTCATGCGTTTCATGGCTGATAGACGGATTTTTGTCTTCTCTCTGAGGTAGGTTACTTCATTGGCTGCTGACAGGGTTTTGCTAATGATTACCCTAAGGTACATGAATTGACTCACCCATTCGATGTCCTCACCTCTTAGTGTGAAGTTTTGAGGGTTTTGCAAGCGTTTTATAGCCATTGCTTTGGTTTTGTTGGTGTAAAAAAAGTGGTTACACAAAGAACCATTTTGACAAATTAACTCGACAAAAAAAGACAACTTTTATAAAACAAAAAACAAACCATTGTTTACAATCTACCCTCCAAGCTAGGCTTCTTATTAGGTTTCTGGAGGCAAGAGCAGAACTACAGGCAGGCCTAGTAGATGTTTCATTGGGCAAAGCTGTTCCAGTGTCAGGTATTTCATCTGTCTCCAACTCACTAACATTTTCCTCTTGTTCTTCAATATGAACATATAAATTAGGATCATTAAGTTCAGAATATAATTCTAAAGGTATTAAAAACTAACATTAATTTCACTTTCACTTTTATCAGGCTTAACAATATGAACAGTACGTACAACCCCTTCGTTGTCACTGAATGTTTCAACAATTCTAACTAATGGCCAATAAGTTTTAGATTTGGAAGGTAATTTAAAGAGAGAAATTTTCCCCTTTTCCCACTTTCTTGGAGGATGAAAAAAAGATCTGTCCTTTTCTTTCAAACTTAATAGATATTCAGAAAGCCACCATTTCTTAAAGCTTTCATAAAGTCCATCCCTAGTTTCCAAAGTACGAGCAAGGAGAGAAGAATACTCATCCTCCTCACCATACTCCCACTCAGGAGCTTGTTCAGAATCAACAAACATTAATGAAGGAATAAATCTGCCAACCAAGAAATTATTAGGAGAAATTATATCTAACTCATTTTCACAAGATCTATTAGTTGAAGGCCTATTATTCAAAATTTTCTGAATGTCAGAGAGGAAAGTGATAAATTCAGAAAATGAAGGAGTATATCTACCAAGAGTTTTAAGAAGGCAATGCTTCACTGTTTTAATTAATCTTTCCCAAACAGCACCATACCACGCTGCGTATACAGGGATAGTCTTATGTGAAATTGAAGCGCCCCTAAACTTCTCCTCAAACTCAGAAGAAGTAAGTAACTGTTCAATTATATTACCAGCCTGAACAAAGGATTTGGCATTATCAGAATAAACAGCAACAAGAACACCAAACCTATTAGAAAATCTAATGAAAGCTAATATAAATTCTGAGGTTGACATAGACTGGACAACTTCCAAATGTATTGCTCTTGTATTGAAACAAGTGAAAATAAGAATGTACACCTTAAATTTTTCCCCCTTTTTCTCCCTCAACCATAAGTGGCCTGTATAATCCACACCAGTATGAGCAAAAGGCACACTCAAATTAACCCTGGAGGAAGGAAGCGAAGAAGGAGAAGGATACTTCACTGTGCTAGCATTATAACGCTTGCATACAATACAATCCTTAAGGACAGACAAAACTGCTTGCCTAGCCTTCACAATCTACAAACCATGCATGCGCAAAAAACTAAGAGTGGATTGCAAGCCCATATGCATAGACTTATAATGGGCATAATAAACCAACAACCTGGTCAAATGATGCTTCTTATCCACAAGAATAGGATTGACAATATCAAATTTTAAAGTAATATTTTTGTCAATTCGACCTTTAGTTCGCATTATACCATTTTCATCAAGAAATAAGTTGAACTGCCTAACTGAAGGTTGAACTTCAACTGATGAATCTCTACTCTTTAGATAAGATAATTCAAAAGGAAAAGCTTCCTCTTGCATAAACCTTAGAAGGTAATTAGAAGGTGCCTCAACAGGGTCAGCTTGAAATTTCCTAAACTTATATACAACAGTAAATACCTTAGAAACTACACTTATAAGTCTAGAAAAACTAGAAAAAATACTAATATTTACAAGAGGTTCCTTTTTAGGAAACATTACAGGAGAAATCAAGTCACCCTTCACATTATCAGGAATACAACCCAAAAGACCCTTAGGCCACTCGTCAGGAGAATTCAACCAAGAAGGGCCTTCTTTGATCCAAAGACTGAAATTTTCAAGAAAATTCTTACAAGTACAAGGTTTAGTAAGTAAATCAGCCTGATTGCTAGATGAAGGAATATAAGCTAATAAAACTCTACAAAATCTATCAGAAATCCTATCTAACAGACTAGAAATTTCCTTCAACCTATTATTCATAAATGTGTTTCTCTTAGGAGCCCTATTAGTTAGAATCCAACTAAGAACTACTTGGCTATCTATAAAAAGTTATGCTTTCAATTTTAGCACAATTTAATAGATTACTTTCAAAAATAGTATCAAAACACTTCAAAGCTAATTGAGCAGCCAAAAGTTCTAAAGTAGGGAGTCTTCTCCTTAATAGGGCTAACCTTGGTTTTAGCAAATATCAGGAAACTATGATCACCTTGCACAGCATACATAGCACAACCATAAGCTTCCTTAGAAGCATCGGCAAACAAAAACAGCTTAACATGAGCATCAGTTTTATAAGTTTGTCTAGAAAAGGAAGTCTGACTAACTTCACTGTAAGAGTTACAAAATTTACTCCACAGTTTAGAAATTTCAGCACTAGCTGTTTCATCCCAGTTCGTAACTTGCTGGCACAACTTACGAATAATAAGCTTGCCCTGCAGCATTATAGGTGCAAATATACCGATAGGGTCAAAGACAGAAGACAAAGCTGACAAAATCTGACGCTTTGAGGAAGCACCCTTGTTCAATTGCTTAACCCTTGATTGTAAGGTATCTTAGTTAGAGTCATAAATATATCCTAAAATCTTCATTTCAGAAGAAGCTACCTTTTCATCTTCATCAAGAGTATATAACAAAGCAGGAATATTAGAACCCCACTCCCGTAAAGGCAACCCCCCAGAATTCATAATTTTCTTAATAGAATTGATAATAAATGGCATCTGGGCTCCCTGATTAGAAGAGAGCACCAAGTTATCCATATAAAATTTGTCTTTAATCAGAGAAGCTACTTCATTCCCTCTATAGCTAGACAAATGATGTTGAATAATATAATTCAATATAAAGGGACAACTTACAAATCCAAAAATTATGGTATTATACCTATAAGCAACAAACTTGCCATTTATCTTTCTAAAGAAACAAAATCTATTTCGATCAGACTCTAAAGATAACCTAACTTGGAGAAAAGCCTTCACTATATCAGCTACAACTACATAATCATTATTCCTGAAATACAAAACCAAAGACAACAAGTTGTTCATCAAATCAATACCAGGGAAAGCGGCTTCATTCAATGAAGGAGATTTTCCCACCTTTAAACTACAATTAAATACAGAACGAATTTTAGTGGTGCCATTTTCATCATTTCTGGTGACAGTACGATGAGGAGTGAATACTTGACCTGCGGCTCTATTTTTAACAGGCTTAATAATGCCGAGCTCCTCCTGTCTATCAAAAAACTTCCTCATATTTAGAGGATATATTCTGATCTTCTAATTTAGAATAAATCCGTTCAGCAACTGCCAAAGAAATCTTTAAATTGTTTGGGACTTTTTCAATTAAATCCTTTTTCCATGGTAACTGGACGTGATAATGTCCTTCATGAAAAGAAATTGATTTAGCAAATTCAGCAACTTGTTGGTCTTCATAAGGAAGGGAATTTTCATCTTTAATCCCAATCGATTCTAAGTTGTAGAAATTGTCGAGTCCATACTCGACACAAGATTCAGGAAAGATATCATTCAATGGATCGAACTTATAGCCTACTGGATTAACTGCAAAATTTACTAATAACTTCTGTTTTCCAAGTTGCTTAGGAGGAACAAATTCCAGAAGTCTATTCTTATCAGGCTTAGAAGTCTGTTTTATCTCCAAATTAAGGGAAGAATTATAAAAAAAACACTCTAGAGTCTCTGTTACATTCAGGTACATATTTAATTTCCTTATTAGGAATAAACCTAACAGATTCAGCTTTACCATTACCTCTTGGTCTATTTTCCAAGATTTTATTACTATCAATTATAGGACAAGACTCTACCTCTCTTATGGTTTACAAGGTTTATAAGAATCAATTCTCTCATAGAAAAGCTTCCTTTGTGAAGGATGAACCAAATTGACTACTGTACCAAATGGAATAACCCCATTGGCCAACTTAATTACTCTAACCTTGATATTAAACAACTCTACAGAGTCTAAATCTAACTGATTAAATTCCTGAAGGATATCATTCCCTAGGATACCTAATATATTTACAATTTCAGAATTCCTCCCTGGGTAATTATTACATACAGAATAACCAGCAGATTCCATATTTTTAACTACAGAAGGCAACATAGGAATTTGTATGGAAAGATTAAAATTTTCCAATGCAAAAAAACAGACAACTAGTCTTTTTCCCACAAGGCATTGTTAAATCAGCTACCAAATGAAATCCATCACTAACTCTAGCTGGCAACCCAAAAGAAGAAATTAACCTAGATAAAGGAGCACCACAATAATCTCCTAATTTACTATCAACAATTTGTTTATTAATAACACTAAACTGGGCTCCGGTGTCTAATAAAAAACAACATTTAAAAGATTTCCTATCCCTACCAACTTTGAGTGTAATAAAGGGAACAAATATTTCAGACCCTGATTGACAACTTAATACTTTTTTACCAAGATCCTTAATAGCATGAGGGCACATTGCTCCATGATGTTCAGATTTATTACAAGAAAAACATTTATAAGGTAACAATGATTTATTTCCCGGACATTCCGAGGCCCCATGCCTATCACTCAAGCATTTAATGCATAAAGTTAGTTCTTCGGCTCTATTCTTCCTAGCTTGCAAAGTATCAAACCCAATACATTTAGAAGAGTCATGACCAGTTTCTTTATAAAATTTACATCTACCAGAAGATGAAGGTTTACTGGTAAATTGAACTTTATTAGAGTCATTACTAGGCGTAGATTTATTACTCTACTTTGATTATTGGAAATTACGGTCTTTACTTTCATATATAACTTTAGGTTTTGCACCAGAATTTTCATTATGACCTAAACTAAGGCGTGCAATTATACTCTGATAGTTATCTAACAACTGGTTAAAATTAGGATAGGAAGATCCTACAGTTCTAGAAAGTTCTATCAAAACATTTCTAGGAAGCTTCCTATTTACAATTTTGCTAGTTAGCAATAGAGCAGCCGAATCAACTTCAGTCAGATCTATACCAAGTCACTTCAAGTCAATGAATTTATTATTCAAAGATCTAACTAAAGATTCTACTGCACTAAGGGATTTTACTTCAGAAATGTTCAAAACTTCACCTATTACTTGATCAATTATGTTGTCTTGATCTAGAAAATTAAGATCTAATTGCTTAAACGCCAAATCAAAACCCTCATCATCTACTGTAATGTTTTCTACTACACTTAAAGCTTCTCCTAACAAATAACCCTTTAAATAAATAAACTTTTGAGCACTAGTTAGGTTAGGCATACCAGCCAAAGCATTATTAAAAGCCTTCTTAAAGTTAAAATATGCAAATGGATTGGCTGCATTGTTTTCAAACTTCTGAATTTGAATAGGAGGGAGAGGTAACTTTGCATTTTTTTCTAGAACTATTTTGAGGAGTATTCTTACCTCCAAACAAATTATCAAATTTTACTCTGAATTCAGACAGAGTTTTCTGTATTTCATAACGATAATCTCTTGCTACTTGCATAATACTAACTAGTTCATCTTCAGCAGCAATTTCACAAATGCTTGCGTCAAAATTCTCAACTATTACTAAATTAGCATCAATTTTATGAATAAATTCTTGTAACAAATGACCATTAATTTGATCGTCCTTTAAAGAGTCAATCTTCCTAACATCAAGAGTTATTAAACCCTTAACATAAGCCCTCTTTTTAATTATTTTTTTTTTATTTCAGTCTCATTCATCTTGAACAATGCGATTAACCAATACTAAATTACCCAAAGAAAAAATCTAAACTTAACTTAATCAAGTCAATGCAAAGCAAGTTATCATCAATTACTTCCTAATGGAAAAAAAATACAGCATATTATGCTAACAGCAAAACTAGGCTAATCAACAGGTTATATAAATGAAAAGGCTACTAACTTTACCTAAGCTTGAATTAATACAAATAAAAATAAGGACCGATACTGCTCCTTTCCTTATAAGGAATAACAACAGTATACAAAAAATCCTACAAATCATTGCTGCCCAGGAACACAAAGATGTGACTAGGCCTAGACCGCCTAGTTATAGCGAAATACCGCTCAGTTTCAACCTTGATGTTTTCAAAGGTTGCACACCCTTTGCAAATGTAACTAAACCCGTCAAATTCTTCTAGGCGTAAATCTGACAACCTTCTCACCCAGCTATGCCCAACAACAAGAGTCATAGCCGAAGAAAACAAAACAACCAAGACAAAAAGCAAACTGAAGTCTTACGGGAAAAAAATGAATTAAAAAAATTCGAATATGTTGGAATTTTCTAACTCAAATCAATATTAGGCAAGTCTTTATTTTTCAACTTACCTGCACTATTTCCAGGAACAATCGTCTTGGTTTTTCGAATTTTTAAATTCACTTTTATAGGCAAAAGAACACTCGTTCTCAAGGTCCAGCCGGTATTGAAATTCTGACCCTATTCACATTACAAATTCATTTATACATATATAACACTCTCTCTTTCAAACTACATTCTTTTACGGGCTGCCCAGTGGCAAGAGCCCGTGTCTTACACAAGGTAAGGCAATCTCACGGTCCAGATATACAGACCTTGGGCAATCTATACACACACACGTGAAATTCTGCAGAGCCTGAACTCCAACTCGGACTAAAACATATTTCAACTCTGTTTTCTGTTACCTTGTCCGAAACTCTCGAACAACCGTTGAAAAATAAAGACGGGAAAACAGAACTGTTTCCTTATAAGGAATACATTTAACTTTAAATTAATTAATTTAATTAGAATACAAAAGGGGGAAAGTTAAAAATTTACATTTAATATCAACAAATGGCAATCATTCAGTTTACTTTCCGTCCATAAACGGACACCAAAAATGAGAACAAAAAGTAAGGAACTAACTAGTCAATTCGACTATTCTCCCACGAATGCAATTGCCATTCTCCACTCAACTATTTCTACAGGCTATAATCTACAACAACAACAAGATCAAAGCAAAAGGAGGTATGAACAGCACAGCCTTCTGGGAATTCAAGAAGAAAGTTGATGGAAAAAATGTCTCCAACAGTACAGCAATCAGAGGGAAGGATGGAGAAATAATAGAGGAAGCTGAAGAAATAAAGAAAGGGTTTGAGTAATTCTACAGTGATTTATTTAAGCTAGAAAATCCCCAGAGTGAAAAAGAGGTCTTGGCAGAAGAAATCTATAGCTTGTTTGATGAATGGCTATCAGAAAGTGACAGAGTTAGATCCAGCAAGGAAGAGTAATAACTTATCAAGAAGTAGAAGCCATCGTAAAAAGCCTGAAAGACAAGTACACAATGGACAGGCAAGGATTGAACAATGTTATGATCAAAATGATGGGGAAAGAAATAATAGACAGTCTGACGTTGATCTTAACAGAAATTGACGAAAACACGTATCCCTAAAGAGTGAGAAGAGATGTGGATACTCTCAATCCACAAAAGGGAAATAAAATAGAACTAGAAAATAAAAGAGGCATATTTATCACAAGCATAATCAGTAAAATATATGAGAAAATAAAAATGGAAAAATATAAGAACAGATTCAAGGAAGAGATGAGTACATTCCAGTGTGGAGGCATTGAAGGAAGATCTACGGCCGATCATCTGCTAACACTGAATGCAGTAAACGACTAGCCTATAATGCCTATTTGGGAGGGTCGACATACGTATGGTTCTGTGATGCATATAAGTGCTTCGATAAACTAGACCTGAAGGATTGCATAAAAGAAATGGGGGAAAATAATAGGATGGAAGGAAGCACTGACAGTTAAAAAAAAAAAAAAAATAATGAAAAAAAAAGCAGAGCCGCCATCAACTGTCCAGTACCTACAACAGGAGATATAAAGATTGAATGAAATGTGAGACAAGGAACTATGTATGAACCCAAGCTATGCAGTATCGCAACTGACAAAGTAAATAGCATTAGTAGAAAAAATACTACGTTGATAAGAAATATTGAAATTGAATCACTGGCATTTGTAGATGATATTAGGTTTTCCACAGTAAGGAAAAAAGGTAAAGAATGTGCCATAAGTAATTTTCACAGCTTGGAGATCTTAAAGAAGTTCACAATCAACACCAACCCCCCCAAATCGGGTGTATTAATAATTGAAAAAAAAATAATAAGAAAGAGAAGGAGATTGAAAGAAAAGTGAGGAACCCCTATACTAATCGATTTACACTGGCTGCCGATTAAAGCGAGAATTGAATTTTAAAATATGTACAATAACCCACCACGTTATCAGAACCGGGCACCCAAAATACTTAAGAAAACTGCTACATATTGCGCAGCCAACAAATTGTGTCGACGCGAGAATAGTTACAGATGGCTTCAATCTATTAGAACCTAGATATATGTCTACTGTAAGCTCCAGAGCCTTTAAATATGCGGCCCCGAGACTGTATAATAAGCTCCCACGAAACATTCGAATGATTGAAGACATTAAGGCTTTCAAGAGGAAACTGAAGGCTTTCTTATTTCACGTGTCTTTTGATAGTGACGATTTAACAGTAAATGAACAATACGCGATATGAAATGTCAAATACTCTGAACGAACAAGGTAAAACGACAGTGGAGGTACTTTAAAGAGTGGGGTTCCCCTGCTGTATGGGACCAGAAAAGCAGCTATCAAAGTAAAGTAAGTAAGTAACGGACCAGTAAGTTTAGTTACAGAACATAAGTATCTGGGTGAAGAGAAGGGCAACAAAGAATAGAGTATCAGTAAATAAACTCTGAGGAAAAAAAAAAGACTAGTAAGAGAGATAATTGAGGATCAGTTGAAGAAACCTTATGGAAAGTGCTGGAGTAAAAGCATAGTGTAAGATGAGGCTGCTTGCAGCGCCTAAGCTCCGCCCACATAAGTGACGTCATTGTCCACGTCACGGGCTATCTGTATTTCCTTCCACTGTGCATGATGCAGCAGCATCAGTTGCAATGAAGATACGAAACAACGCTGACTGTCATTTCTTGATCCTGCCTAGTTTAAGATCCAACATGGTGCAGTGCAGTGAGTAGGATATTAAGAGGACCTACAGTAATAATCGTGGCACAGCATGGCACCACCGTCGAGACGACCCTCATTTGCATCCCCTAGGGGCAGGATTGCAAGGACAGGAACCTCTGGAACCGGCGTCAGGATGTCGCCGGCTTCCGTGCTGCAGGCTCACCAAGTGTTGCAAACCCAGCAACAAGCCATCCAGAATCTTCAGGCCGAGATAACAGCGTTGTCACTCTGGGGTACCAATGTCCCCCAACTAAGGATCCCTTCATCTGCAGCTCCGGAAAAGTGCGAGGCTGAGGTGTCCCCTGCAGCCTTCAGGTCTTGGAAACGGTCAATGGATTGTTGGTTGCAACTTTGTAAGTTGAAGCCTATCGAGGCAGTTTACCATATAAGGCTGCATTGTGTTCCGATATTGCAATGTGCCCTCGATTCAAGGTATACTGACGCCCAGTGGAGTGCCCTGTCTACTGAAGGGGCATTCAATGCGGTTAAGCAAATGGTAGTGAAAGCTTCTAACCAAGCGGTGCAGTAGCTCGAGTTTTTTTATTTGGCCCAAGAGCCTAGTGAGTCTTTCAATGATTATTTTATCAAGTGTACGCAAAAGGCTACTGATTGTGCATTCACATGCCCTAATTGCAATCATGATTTATCCGAATATATGCTTTTGCGCAAGCTCATGGTAGGCCTAAGTGCTCAAAAGGCAAGTGTTTCAATCATGCAATAATATCCGTGATATCGATTCCCTCAGAGTCATGTGCAGTGCATTCGAGGGCGCCCGTGACGACGCCCTTCGTAATAGGGCATGGCTTAGCAGCTCCCCTAGAGCAGCTGCTCTCGGTGAGTTCGAGGAGGAACACGAGGTGGAGGTGGCAGCCGCCCTTGCTAAGTGTGACAGGAGTACCTCTAAAAGTACAATCGCGTCTTTGTGGTAATTGTGGTACTCGTCATAGCCCTGGGTATTCTTCATGTCCTGCAAGAAAAATGACATGTTACGGGTGCGGTAAAACCGGTCACCTGAAGAAGTGTTGCAGAGGGCAGAGTACCAGGAATAACGTTAGTGGTCTGGCCGTGGAGTCGGATATAGCGGGTGCAGTGATTGCAGTAGTCGTGGTGGCAGAGGCAAGGTTGCAGAATGGGCCATCCCCACAACCCACTATTCGTGTTGATGTATGCTTGGCCAACTTGGGAGAGTTGTCCTGCGTCCGAGCGGTGCCGGACACTGGTGCCCAGGTTTGTGTTGCAGGACCCGCTATTCTTGTGATGTTGAACATAAAACCAGCTAAGCTGAGGTTAAAGGGAGGATTGCGAGACTTCGCCAACCTGCATCTGAAGTGTTTAGGTTCAACCTCTTGCACCATAGAATACAAGGGGAGGCATACAACTCAGGAAGTTTACTTTGTAAAGTCCTCAATTGATTTCTATTTATTCCTGGATGCTTGCAAGAAACTTGGTTTTGTGCCAGAAACGTTTCCTAACCACGCTCCCTTCACGGACTCTGCCCCCGCAGTAGATAGTACAACCCTTATATTAGCGGAAGCAACCGATCAACCCGTGAGACCGTCAGCCATTCCGTTTCCCCCTAGTGAAGAGAATATTTCCAGATTAGAAAACTGGTTATTAGCCCATTTTTCAAGTACGACTTTCAACACCGAGAGAGAACCCCTCCCGGTAATGGATGGGGAACCCCACTGTATTCACTTATTACCTGACGCAGTTCCTTACGCCTGCCACACACCTGCGTCGGTACCTAAGCACTGGGAAAAGGAGGAGAAAGCCCAGTTGGAGGAGGACATCAAGAGAGGGGTCCTACAAAGAGGCCTCCCCCTGGAGAGCCCACAGAATGGTGCTCACGTATGGTGGTCGTGGCCAAGAAAACGGGGCAACCCAGACGTACGGTCGACTACCAAAAACTTAATGCAAGTTGTAGAAGGGAGACGCACCATACCCCTACGCCCTTCGATATGGTATCCAGCATTCCCCTTTGCTCATACAAGACTGTGGCCGACACCTATTGGGGATTTCACCAGGTAGAACTGGACAAAGAGAGCATACCCCTAACCACGTTCATCACACCTTGGGGTAGGTACCAATACCGAAGGACACCAATGGGACATTGTTCTGCCTCCGACGCATATACACGCCGTTTCGATGATGCCATTGAAGAAGTACCCAAGAAGTTTAAGTGTGTGGACGACACACTTCTGTACGATTCGAGCGTAGAAAGCGCCTTTTGGCATGTGTACGACTTCCTCGCTGTCTGTGCATACAAGGGCATCACTTTGAAATCATAAAAATTCAAGTTTTGCAAGAAAGAAGTGGAATTTGTCGGATTCGACGTCGGTTGGGACTCCTACAAGCCTTCAGAAGATTATTTATCCGCCATAAAAAGTTTTTCTATGCCCCAAAAGCCCACAATATCCAACATCAGGTCATGGTATGGTTTTGTCAATCAGCTGGCCCCCTTCCTGACAACAGCGCCCATCTTGACCCACTTTAGAGACCTGCTGAAGAAGCCCTCGGGCAAACAGGTCTATTGGGATGAGCACCTTCAGGAAAAGTTTCGTCAAGTGCAAGACATCGTCTGCAAGTTGGCCAAGGACGGCCTCACCTCCTACAATAAGCTGCGGACGACTGTTGCAGTCACTGACTGGAGTAAGGAGGGGGTGGGCTTCGTCATCCTCCAACAATATTGCAGTTGCACCTCCGTCGAAATCCCCTTCTGTTGTAGAGATGGTTGGAGAATAGCACTTTGCGGCAGTCGGTTCCTCACGCCCGCCGAGTCTGGGTATGCAGCTGTGGAGGGGGAAGCCCTTGCAGTGGCTTGGTGCTTAAAAAAGGCAAGGTTATTCTTATTGGGCTGCCCGATCTTAACCATTGTCACGGACCACCGCCCCTTAGTCAAGTTACTAGGCAATAGGAGTCTCGGCGACATTACCAACCCCAGACTGTTTAGATTAAAGGAGAAAACATTATTGTATAATTTCAACGTTAAATATCTACCAGGCAAGAGAAATCATGCTGCTGACTTTCTCTCTCGTTTTCCTACCCTGAGGACGACGCCAGATAGACAGGATGCGAGCTTCAACGAAGAATTAATGATTGCTATGGTGTCAGCAATCGCAGAAAACCTACAGGACCATTGCACTATAGACAAGAAAACTGTTGAAGAGGCAGCCCTGGACGACCCAGCATATCAGCTGCTAGTCGCTCGAGTGACTGTAGGGGATTGGAACCCGAAGAAATCTCAAGAAATTGCATGTTTGAGGCCCTTCTACGGCATCAGAGAACGTCTCTCTATATCTGGCAACCTGGTCACATACTGTTTCAACGACAACTGCATCCGCCTTGTCATTCCCGAAGGGCTCCGTCACCAGATAACCGCCAACCTCCATGCTGGACATCAAGGCCTAGATACAATGTTGAGGAGAGCAAGACATTCAGTCTATTGACCAGGCATCGAGGGTGACCTCCAGCATCATCGTTCACGATGTACATCGTGCGACGCCCACGCACCATCACTTCCTGCCGAAGTCATGAAAATGACCCCTGCCCCAGAGTATCCGTTCCAACAGACTGTCATGGACCTGTTTCAGCTCGAAGGACACATGTATATGGCATATTGTGACAGGCTTACAGGCTGGCTAGAAATAGCCCACTTCCCCAATGGCACCTCGTCTGCAAAGGTCATGACAAAACTTAGGCATTACTTCACTCGATGGGGAGCACCCGAACAATTGTCTACCGACGGTGGCACCAACCTGGTGAGTGAAGAGATGATGACCTTCTACAGGAGATGGAGAGTTGACATACACCTATCATCGGCCCACTATCCGCAGTCAAATGGGAGAGCCGAGGCCGCGGTTAAGTCCGCGAAAAGGATAATTAGAACAAGTATCAGTGGGACTGGAAGCCTTAATAACGTCAAGGTATCATTGGCCATGCTACAATACCTGAACACGCCTTTAAGAGGTATAAATAAATCTCCGGCGCAATTGGCAACTAGGAGACAGTTACGGGATGGTGTACCGACTGCAAAAATCCATTAGAAAAAGAGAACTTCGAGTAGCAGAGAAAAATGAGAAGATAGTTGAAAATGGCAGCGACAGGAGGCTAATGCCCTTACAGCCAGGCACGCACGTTAGGATTCAGAACCAGATGACCAAGGCCTGTGACAGGCTGGGAATCATAGTCGAGCAACGACCTCATAGACAGTATATACATCGTGAGACTAGATGGTAGTGGGCGTCCGTCCATAAGGAACAGAAGACAGCTTAAGGTCACTGAACTGCCCGTCAATGAGACAAGAGGAGCCACTCCTACCGACGACGAAGTGGGTCATGAGCCTAAGTTTCCCCCATCAGCGCCAGAGGTACGGCCTCCAAGGAAGAGAGAGGCCCCTGCCTGGATGAACGATTATGTTTAATTATCTCTGCTTTGATCTTGCATTTATAAAATGAAAAATTCTGTTTTATTTTACTGCACTTAGACGTGCATTGATTTCATATTTACAAAATTATATTTTGTAGGAGATTTTAAGTTAGGTTGGTGTTGCATTCACGACTCAATTTTAGTGCACATCTTGCAATGCTGTTGTAATTATTGTTTCATTTGAGGTTACGTTAATGCTGTCGATGTTGTTCTCTCTCTCTCTCTCTCTCTCTCTCTCTCTCTCTCTCTCTCTCTCTCTCTCTCTCTCTCTCTCTCTCTCTCTCCATCTTCACGTTACCATTAATTATTACGATTATGATTTACCTTACATGTCTGATGTTTTACATTAAGAGAGTATAGAATTTTGTTTGTCATATCTGCTTTTGATATTGTCATTTATAAGTTTTGAAAATATTACCCTCGTAATATTTTGGGAGGGAGATGTAAGATGAGGCTGCTTGCAGCGCCTAAGCTCCGCCCACATAAGTGACGCCATTGTCTACGTCACGGGCTATCTGTATTTCCTTCCGCTGTGCAATGCATGATGATCATGCAGCAGCATCAGTTGCAATGAAGATACGAAACAACGCTGACTGTCATTTCTTGATCCTGCCTAGTTTAAAATCCAACACTTAGAAGAAATTTGTAGTAAATATGGGATGGAAGTTGAAGAAATAAGTTGGGGGGAAAGGACCCCGAAAAAAGAAATCATGGAAAAAAATTATGGAAAAAGTAGAAGAAACTATTGAAGAAAAAAAGAAAGTGATGAAAAAAATAAGATTTATAGAAAGAAATGGTCCACTGCCTTATATCAGAGAAATGAATCTGGATAAGGCATCCCTTGTAATGAAGACAAGATTAACTATGCTCAATTTAAAAGAGAATTTCAGGGAAAAACATGAAGATAATTTGTATGACCGTGCAAAGATGAAGAAGATACTACTGAACATTTATTTTTATGCCCAAAAATTAGAACAGCTAATGAATGTAGACAAAAGTATAGTTACGCTAAAAAAATCCTAGCAGGGATTTGGCTGTATTTATAGGTAGGGCAATGCGTATGAAAGAATGTAAGAAATCCAAACTGATGATAGCAGGGTGTTATCAAATCTGATTTCAAGGTAGAATGGGATAAAAGTAAAGATTGAGAATCGCATTATTAATTTATTTAAGGTACAGGTAATATAAGCTTAAAAACAATAATAAGAATAAGCTTAGAAGCTTTGCACCTATCTATAAAGTGATAGAGTGCCAGCAAGCTTATTTTGCGGAGTGAGCAATAAGGAACCAGCCACTAAGAACCAGACGTGTTGCAGGTACGAAATTGTCGTGTTGCACGTGAGGTCCTGTGGTTAATTGATGTAAGTGAAGAAAATTAAGGACTTAAAGGTGTTATAAGCTCAAAATCGAAAATGGATAATAAAGGCAAGACTGGAACGAAGCCAAAAGTGAAGATGGTGAGGAACGAGGATGTAGAAACCTCATCAGAAGAAGAAATGGAAAGGGAGCCGGCTAACTGTGCCATGTGCGACAAACAGGGAAGAAAGAAGCAGTATGGAATCGCCTGTGACTACTGTGAGTCTTGGTTCCACAATGGTTGTGTAAAAATTGGCAGGGAAGATTACAAAGTGCTGCAGAATAACAAAAGTCTCACTTGGTTTTGTAGAGAATGTTGGGGATCATATAGGAATATGAAGGTTGAGTATAAAAAGATGAAGGAGGTTAATGATAGGCTAATGGATAGGCTACAGGTACTGGAACACACAATAATAGAAATAAAGGACTGGATAGGTTCGGCAAAGCTAGGACGAGTTAATATGCCAATAGAAGACATTAGGGAAGAAGTTAGAGAAGAGGTTAAAGAGATAAAGGAAAAGAGGAAAAGTAATCTGTTAGTATATAATGTCGAGGAATGCATAGAAGGAAGCACAGAGGAAAAACAAAGAAAGGATAAGGATAGGTGTGAGCGACTGTTCAAAGATAATATAGGGGTAACTGGAGTTGAAGTAATGGAAATAATCAGGGTAGGTAGGTTGGAAATGGGTAATAGACCAACTGATACCCAAGAGGTTAGAAACCAAAGAAATAAACTGAGGCCATTACTAGTAAAAATGAAAAGTGAAAGAGAGAAGTGTACAATTATAGGAAAGGCTGAGAACCTTAGAAATTGTCCAGAAACAAGAGAAAGTAGAATCTTTATAGCGCCAGATCTAACAATGAGAGAGAGAGAGAGAGAGAGAGAGAGAGAGAGAGAGAGAGAGAGAGAGAGAGAGAGAGAGAGAGAGAGAGAGAGAGAGAGGCGCTTAAGGGAAGAATTACAAACAGAGACAAAATATTGAAGATGGATGGTTCATAAAGAAAGGAAAATTACAACGAAGGGAAAATTTTCACCAGAACGAGGAAGGCACACAAGAACTTTAAGGAAAGAAGAAGAATATAAACACAAAATAAGAGAAAACTTTAAGATTTACTTGTTGAACATACAATGCTTAACAAAACAAAAACTGATGGAAGTTGAGAAGGAATTAGATAGTAGAAATAAACTTTTTTGCTTACCAGAAACACACCCAAAGTTAGATAGATTAAATTTAAGTAAGGGTGTTGTGTTAAAAGAGTAGAAAATATGAGGAATATGAATGATAAAAAAGGAGGAGGTTTGATGATACTTTATAGAAATAGTGACAGTCTAGAATTGGAAAAGATAGAAACTAAAAGTAAAGACCTAATGTATGTTAAGTGTAATGAATATAATCATACATTTAAATTATTGTTGGTTTATGTTTCAGCAGGAAATACTGAAGAAGACAAAAGTAGAGATAAGATAATAAAACCGGAATGTGAAAGAATTTTTAAAAATCTAAATAAAGAAGAGGCATTGATGATATTAGGGGATTTTAACGGCCATGTAGGATTTTAAGGTTACCAGAATTTAGACAGGAACGGGGAAATGATTCTCGATTGGATGAATGATCATGGGTTAGTCCTATTGAATGGAGATTTAAGATAAAGGTATTTATACATGGGAAAGATTGCAACAAAAACGTGTAATAGACTACGTACTAGTAAACGAACAAATGTATAAAAACTTTAGGGAAATGATTATAGACGATGAAAAATTGAACTTTGACACCTCGGATCATAATCTGATCACTATAAAACTGGAATTCATGAGTGTCCAGAATAAAAAAATTAATAAAAGTAGATGGGAGGAAGTAAAATACTTTAGGACAGATGAAAATAGTTTAAGAGAATATACAACAAGAGTAGAGGAAATTGTAAGAGATAGACAAATAGACAGAATAGAAGGAATGGATTTGATAATAAAAGAGGCTGCAGAAGAAAAATTGGCAAGAGTATATAAAAGGAAAGTTCTTGATGAAGAAAAGGTACATGAGCAACCATGGATGAACGATGAAATAAGAAAAGGCATAAAGGTAAGGAAGGATTTAAACAGGAAGAAAAGAAATTAATCCAATACCGAAGTAAGAAAGGTATTAGAAGAGAGATATGATCAAAAGGAGAGGGAAGTGCAAAAAATGATAAAGAAGGAAATTACCATATTTGAAGAAAAGATAACAGAAGAAATAAAAATGGATAAAAATAAAAAAAAACTCAGGGAAAATATTGATAGAATAAGGAATAGACAGAAAGCCCACGGCAAAGTTATACAACTTTATGGAGAACAAGGAACTAAGCTAAATAAGGAAAAAAACAAAAGAGGAATTAATCAAATACTGGAAAACCATATATTGTAAGCATTAAAATAAAATAGACTCAATTTGAAATGAAGAAAAACAGATAGAATATGAAAATGAAATAGTGCATCAGGAAGACATCACAAGAATAGATGAATATAATATCCCGGACATACTTAGGGAACACCATGACCTTGTAATGGTAACAAACGGGAAAATAAAACCAATTAAAAATCCAAAAATCACAATAGAAAAAGTAAAGAATTGCCTGGGAAAATTAAAGGCAAAAAAAAGCGGCAGGACCAGATGGCCTAAAACCCGAGCTATATAAGGCACTAGGTAAAAGCAAAATATGTCTTGAAACCTTACAGAAATGTTATCAAAATGAGTTGGACGAAAAGGAAAACCAAATATGTGGAAGAAGTCAAGAACAAAGATGGTTGAAAAGAAAAGAAGGCCAATGGCAAAAGACCTAAGACGTATAGCTCCATTAAATAATTCTTATAAATATTCATGATGATGGGGAAAGAGGAAATAGAAGACCACATAAGAATGAATGAAGAAGACAATGAATGTCAAGCAGGATTTACAGGTGGCGGCAGGATAGAGGACTATCTTTATATTACAGTATTGTGTGGAAGAGAGCTATAGTAACAACCGTTGTGGCTGTGCCTCACCCCAGAACCTGAACCAGACTTGACCGAACTGTCTTTCAAGAAATACTGTGCAATATTCCATTGATATTAACTTTATATCGGTTTGCATACTATGTCGGCTGCAAGACGAGTACAGGTAAAATTTTCAATGAATATATCGTAGTGGAGCCTTTGTAGGTGCTAGGGTAAATTAGTGAATGCATCCCTACTCACCCTTTGCTTGCTATCAATCCTATTTTACTAAATTGAAATATGTAGTAACCCGAGGTATTCCCCCTAATTTACCCCACACCAACACTCAAATTGACTGTAAAAAGGGAGGTACTAATAGAAGTTTTAAAAGAATATAAAATTAACACCAAAATCATAAGTGCAATTGCAAATATTTATCAAGGAGATACTACAGGCATTGACTTAGGAGAAGGTATAGAAAAAGAAATGGAGGTTACGAGTGGAATTAAACAGGGTTGCACAGGATCACGTATACAGTATTGTCATGAAGAGAATAGAAGAGGAAGGAAACGGTTTCAGAAATCAACTAATAAAGATAGAATCATTATTTTTTGCAGATGATGCCTTAATAATTGCACAGGATATACACAATGCAAAGCGTAACATCCAGATATTAGTAGCAACCAGTAAAAAATGTGTGTTAGAAATTAATAAAGAAAAGAGTAATATTATGATTTACAATATGAAAGAAAAGCCAGATAACATAGAGGGAACCAAAGTAGTAGAAAGTTTGCCATACTTAGGAATAAAGCTAGATAATAATAGGAATATATTTAAAACTCAGAAAGGGTAATGACAGGAAAGGCACAAAAATTAGCTAATCTAACATATTCAGTTAGAGAAAAGTTGCAATAAAGTAATGATAGGAAAAACGTTCTGGAAAAGTATTGCTTTACCATCTATTTTGTATGGAACAAATATTATAAATCTAACAGAAACTGAAATAGAGAAACTACAAAGAATAGAGAATGGGGTATACAGGAAGATTTTAGGTGCCACTAAAAGCACAGCTAATACTACTCTTAAGAGGGGAGATAGGTGTATCTTCTATGAAAGCAAGGGTGATGGATGGGAACCTGCAGTACTTAAATCGTACCCTGAATGGGAAGAAGGAAATACTGAAAATAATTATCCAGGATATTCAAGAAAAAGAAGGAAGATGGTGGAAACAACCTGCAAAGTATTTGGAAGAATTAAGTTTAGGAATAAGACAAATAAGAAGAATGAACAAGGCAGAAATAAAAACGGAAACCAGGAAGTGGGATACTGAAAAGTGGAAAGAAGAAATAGAAAGTAAAGTGAGCTTAGGAGTACAGTGAACCCTCGTTTATCGCGGTAGATAGGTTCCAGACCCGGCCGCGATAGGTGAAAATCCACGAAGTAGTGACACCATATTTACCTATTTATTTAACATGTATATTCAGACTTTTAAAACCTTCCCTTGTACGTAGTACTGTTAACAAACTACCCTTTAATGTACAGAACACTTAATGCATGTACTAACGTACCCTAAACTAAAACAGGCACAAATATTAAAGGCGACTTTATATCATGCGTTTCCTGTACACGCCAAAAAGCACGATAAAAAATGGCAACCAATGTTTTGTTTGTTTATCTCTGATTATAATGAAGAAAAAACGCATTTACACATCTGTGTATAGGTTATTTTTTGCATCGATTATATTGATTATTCAGTACAGTATGTTGATTTGGTTATTACTAATGTTTTACTTAATTTTTCTTAGAACTTCCAAATGAAATTTTTTTCTTTATGACGCCGCCTGAAACGACGGCGTCATAAAGTACGCTCAGTAAACAAACTAAGGAATTTAACGCGCATGATGAAAGTGATAAATAATGATATTTCAGTAAAAGCTTTTGATAAAATATGTTATTACAAATATTATTTACCGTATCTATATAAAATCATACATACGTAGCAAAGCAAGAAAACAATCTACGAGAGAGAGAGAGAGAGAGAGAGAGAGAGAGAGAGAGAGAGAGAGAGAGAGAGAGAGAGTTGTTTTACATACGTAAATGTAAATTTTAAACAAAAAAATAGCCCCATTTCATATAAAATAGATTACAAATATTTTACTTTATCATATTACAGTAGTCTGTATAATACTGTAAAGTTCAGTACAGTATGTTGTTGTTATAGTCATGGCGATGAAATTCTCACGAAACAAAAACACGCCATTTGATTACAACAGCTGATTCATTCTCTCTCTCTCTCTCTCTCTCTCTCTCTCTCTCTCTCTCTCTCTCTCTCTCTCTCTCTCTCTCTCTCTCTCTTCGTGTTATACAATACTTACATTTAGATGAAGAAACTAAAATTAGTTTTCTTAGTGTCAATTAAATACGAAACGAAAAAATTAGGCCGAGTCTACATCCATTTCAATCATAGCTAAAAATACGGCATCCGATTTCATCAGCAAACCACTATTTTTTGGGAAATATCATTTTATTCTAGAAAATTGCTACTCTTTAAATAGTTAATTGCACATTAAGAAAGCGTGTACTTTTGTTTTTAAATTTCGGGTGTGTTTTAAAAATCGAGTATTGTTGACTTCTTTTTGTTTTACTTTTGGCTGTGATTAGATCAGCTGTCATCTAGCTGCCGCTCTTGAGTGTGTACGAAATACACTAACAAAGTATCGTTTATACCATTGCTTAACTTATTCAAACCGTCTACAGTATACAGTTGATATTACATAAGCACCAATGTGTTATAACCTATCAATTTTTTTTGTTTATTACATTTAAACCCCCCCCTCTCTCTCTCTCTCTCTCTCTCTCTCTCTCTCTCTCTCTCTCTCTCTCTCTCTCTCTCTCTCTCTCTCTATCTCTCTCTCTCTCTCTCTCTCTCTCTCTCTCTCTCTCTCTCTCTCTCTCTCTCTCACCTATCTCTCTCTCTCTCTCTCTCTCTCTCTCTCCTCTCTCTCTCTCTCTCTCTCTCTCCCTCTGTGGGCTACTTTTCACTACCTCCCATTCCTTACCTCTCTCTATCTCTCTAACAAATGATATCTTTGTTGCTCCTCAAAGTTTCATTTATATTGAAAATCAATCATGATTCAATTTTCCTTACTTTCTCCTATCTCGCACCATCGGTCACATCGCGGTATTTTCGATATTTCCGGAAAATCTGCGATATATGTATATACATGGGTTATGAAAAAAATCCGCGAAGTGGTGAATCCGCGATGGTCGAACCGCGAAGTAGCGAGGGTTCACTGTATATAGAATGTGGAAGAAAGAAATTAGAGAATAGAGTTAATTTATGACAATACATTTGCTTCAGTGATATTTTTTTAGAGCAAGAACTAGTACGTTAAGGGGACCGTCCGCCATGTCCGCCATTTTTTCTCCTAATGATCCACTTAAGACTAAATATTGTAAATAAACACAATTGGGGGAATGTAAGCTGTAATTTTTGTGAAAATGAGGAGGAAGATTTGATACATTTTTTGTTGTTTTGCCAGGAATATGGAAAAGGAAGGAATGAAGTAATTGAGCTACAACAACCATACGAGGAAGACTTAAAGAAAATAGTAGGATTATTTTTCTTTAGTGAAATGAATATAGAAAAAAAAGAAGTATTAAACCTGATGTGGAAGAAAAGACAAAACAGTACAAGAAGATAAACGTTGGAGGCGCCGTTGTAAAGGCTGTGCCTCAGCAGCCTCACCCCAGAACCTGAACCTGAACCAGCCAATTAAATTTTTTAAATTCAAGAATGGAGGAAATGGGGAGATTGATACAAGAAATAAGGTACGAAAAAGCATACAACCCGAGTCAACACAACTTGACGTGGGCAGAAAGGGCAGTGGGAAACCCCAATACAGCCCTAGGAATGGACTACATGATACCACAGGGTGGTCAAGGAAGAACAGGTCGTTGTCTATAAAAATGGAAGAGAAAAGAAGAAATAAAAAGAGAAGAGGAAAAAAGAAAGCAAAATTTTACAAAGCTTTCAAGATCTATTACATTAACATAAGGGGCATAAAATCAAAAGTGGACTCGCTAGAGGAAATAATAGAAAAAATTAAACCAACTGTTATTTGCATCACAGAAACCCATCTGAAGGAGGAAGAAAATTTGAAGATAGCAGGTTATAGAGTCTTTAATAATAACAGAAAATCAAACGGAGGAGGAGTGTTGATTGCAATAAAAAATGAATTGGAAAATGTAACGGTGGAAATAAAAAGCGAAAATCAGGGTCACGAGTCTCAATGGGTAAAAATTGATAATAGGAAGAGGAAAGTCAGATTAGGAGTAATCTATGCCCCACAAGAAAATAAAACAAAGTCAAGCAATTTAGAAAATATGTACAAGTCTATCAAAGACGAAATAATGATAGCAAATAGCAGAGAAGAAAAAGTAATTGTAATGGGAGACTTCAACTGTAAAGTAGGAAGCATAATAAAAAACAATAGTAATGAGATTACAAAATCAGGCAAAATGTTAAGAGATTTAGCAGAGGAGTCCAACATGATAATTGCAAATAGCAACCCGAAATGCAGAGGGACTTGGACGAGAATTGAAAAAGAGAAGAAATCAGTGATAGATTATGCTCTAGTTAGAGAAGAAGACGAAGAAGGCATAAAGAGCATGGTAATTGACGAAGAGAAATTGATAACACCCTACAGAATATCAAAAGAAATGGTGTATTCTGATCACTGTGCCATCCTACTCGAAATGAATTGGTTGACCCTAAACAAGAAAGAAAGAAAGGTAAGATATAAAATAGTCTGGAACCATTTAAAAGTCCACAAAGATAAAAAGGAACTCATAAAGATTGCCAAAGAAAAAGCTAATATAAGAATAGAATATTCAAAAGGGCAAAAAAAAGTGCTAGAAATATTAAGAAAATGTAGTGTAAAAGAGACAAACAGAAAAAACAAGAGGTCCAAGGAACTAAGGAAATTAATGAAACTTAAATGAACCTTAAAAAAGAATTGTATTAATGTTGGAAAGGAAAACAATGAGGTCAAGAGAAGAATGAAAGTACAGGAGAGCCTTGTAGACCTATACATACAAGAAGAAAAACAAAGAGAGGAAGGTTTAAGAATAATCAAGCAAGTAGAAGAAATCAAAGAAAAAGGAGGTATGAACAGCACAGCCTTTTGGGAATTCAAGAAGAAAGTGGATGGAAAAAATGCCAGTAAAAGTACAGCAATCAGAGGAAAGGATGGAGAAATAATAGAGGATGTTGAAGAAATAAAGAAAGAATATGAGAAATTCTACAGTGATTTATTTAAGCTAGAAAATCCCCAAAGTGAAGAAGAGACCCTGGCAGAAGAAATCAACAACATGTTTGATAAATGGCTGTCAGGAAGTGACAGAGTCAGATCCAGCAAGGAAGAGAAAATAACATATCAAGAAGTAGAAGCCATCGTAAAAAGCCTGAAAGACAAATACACAATGGACAGGCAAGGATTGAACAATGTTATGATTAAAATGATGGGGAAAGAAATAATAGAAAGTCTGAAGCTGATACTCACAGAAATTGATGAAAGCATATGTATCCCTAAAGAGTGGGAAGAGATGTGGATACTTTCAATCCACAAAAAGGGAAACAAAATGGAACTAGAAAATAAAAGAGGCTTATTTATTACAAGCATAATTAGTAAAATATACGAGAAAATAAGGATGAAAAGATATAAGGACAGATTCAAAGAAGAGATGAGTCGATTCCAATGTGGAGGCATTGAAGGAAGGTCTACGGCCGATCATCTGCTTACACTAAATGCAGTAATAGACTATAACGCCTATTTGGGAGGGTCGACATACGTATGGTTCTGTGATGCGTATAAGTGCTTTGATAAGCTAGACCTTAAGGACTGCATAAAAGAAATGGGAAAAATGATAGGATAGAAAGAAGCATTGATAGTTAAAAAAAATGAATGAAAAAGGTAGAGCAGCCATCAACTGTCCAGCAGGTACAACAGAAGATATAACGATTGAAGGTAATGTGAGACAAGGAACAATATATGGACCCAAGCTATGCTTTATAGCAACTGACAAAGTTAATAGCATTAGCAGAAAAAATATCACATTGATAAGAAATATTGAAATGGAATCACTTGTATTTGTAGATGATATAATGTTTCCCTCAGGAAGGAAAGATGGTATCGAAAGTGCCATAAGTAACTGTCATAGCCTAGAGACCCTAAAGAAATTCACTATAAACACCAACCCCAAAAAATCGGGTGTATTAAGAATTAACAAAAGAAAGAATGAGAAAGAGGTGGAGATTGAAACAAAAGTGAAGAACGGAAAAATAAGTTTAGTTAAGGAATATAAGTATCTGGGTGAATGGTATACAGAGAAGGGAAACAAAGAATTGAGTATCAGTAAAAAAACCCAGAGGGTTGCATATATGACCCAAGAAATAAGAAAATATGGGGATACGAGAAAAGTTGGAAAGATGGCATTGGAAGTCAGAAAGAAAATATATGAAACAGTAGTTGTACCAACAATATTTGCCAACGTGGAGACCTGGAGTGTAATTAGGGACAAAGATATGAAAGATCTAGAAAACCTCTAATACAAGATAATAAGAAATATGTATGAACTACCTGCGAGTACTCCATATTGGGGCATACTTGCAGAAACAGGAATATGGCCGGTGTCCTGCAGAATAGAATATAAGAAATTAATGCTCTTCCATAACATCATAAACTCCGAGGAAAAAAGATTAGTAAGAGAGATAATTGAGGATCAGTTGTAGAACCCGTATGGGAAGTGCTGGAGCAAGAGCGTATATATATATATATATATATATATATATATATATATATATATATATATATATATATATATATATATATATATATATATATATATATATATATATATATATATATATATATATATATATATATATATATATATATATATATATATATTGACTGTGGAATATCTAATTTTCTTTAGCTGAAATTAATAAAAAATATTTTTATTAATATTTCTAGAGTAATCAATGCCTGAATTCAATTTCTGTAGGAAACTTGTAATTAATAATAATAATAAAGATATTATTAAATCCATCAGGATATATTTCTTTAGTAAAGATATTGGTGAATATATTAGAAAAAAATTTCTTTAGTAAATATATTCAGAAATCTTCTACTAACGGGTGTGGACGTGTGTTTCAGTGCTCTGTATCGAATCTGGCTTTAAACGGAATCATTGTGTATCTCGTTGTTTTGTACTATGAAAAATCTCTTTGTGGGTGTTTGCTAGTGTTGACATTAGTGAAATATAGTGCTAAAAATCAGTGGTTTCCTTGTATGTGAGGTCTGTAGTGAAAGGCCTGACCCAGCATTTTTGCGTTGGGGTGGGGCTACTTGAAAAGTTCATTGAAATAATGATTCAATATGTCTTTCCTTAGAAAACGAAAAGGAAGACGTAATCCCGTGAATGATCTCGGTCTATTTATGAATGAAATTGACGAGGTACTCACAGGAAGGGAGGAAAGTATAATGGCAGCAGCTTATGAAGAATGTGATGACGGAGGCAATCATGGCATGTGTGGGCACTGTGAGTCCTATGTCGATGATGGGATGCAATGCGACCAATGCCGAAGATGGTACCATGATGAAAAAGCTTGCTCTAATTTAAAGGATGGTTCAAGTACTCTTTTAAAAAGCAGGAACATCATTTATAAATGTCCAAAATGTGTTGAGTCTGCATGTGTTGATGACATAACGAGACTAAGCATCATCATAGAGGAGATGAAGGTAAATGTACAACAACAGATGTCTGGTTTTATGGATATGATAACTGCTCAATACATGGATATGCGTCAAGAAATTGTCGAGCTGAAAGAGAAACTTATGGAATATGAAAAAGAGAATGTGACCAAGACTACATATGCAAGTAAGTTGAAATCAAGAAACACTTTGGTTATAAAATCTACGGAGGAAAATAAGAAGGCTTCAGATATCAAGAAAACTATCATGAAGAAGATAACCACGAATGTCGAACAGGTCAAAACCTCTAAACAAGGCCACTTGGTAGTTAATTTTGCGGATAAAACTGGGTTAGAAAAGGCTAAAAATGACTTAGAAGAGGTCAAGAATGACATTAAGGTAGAAGTAGATAAAAAGGATCTACTTAAACCGAAGATCAAGGTCTGCAATATTGATGAAAATGAAGATGATATAATTGCCAGTATAATGGAGAAGAATGAATGGTTGAATGATATATGTGAAAATGAAGAAGACTTTAAATTGATCAGGAAGTTTAAATCAAGACAAAGCGGTAAATTACACGTCATTATAAAGTGTAGTCCAACTATCAGGAAAGTCTTCCGTAAAAGAGATGATAGAGTATATACCACGCTTGGAGGATGCTGTAAAATCTATGATTCCTACAATGTATTTCAGTGTTATAAATGCCAAGAATTTGGTCATTCTGCTGAAAATTGTAGCAAGACTCAGGTATGTGCCAAGTGTAGCCAGGATCATCGAACCACGGATTGTAATGTAAATACGTTAAAGTGTCATAACTGCACAATGAGGAATTACAATGATACGAATCATAGGACATATGATGATAACTGTAAGGTATACAAGGAGGAGCTTACCAGGATAAAAAATAGAACCGATCATGGAGTCTAGCCCATTGGTTAAGTGTGGTCTGATAAATATTCAATCGGTGGGGAATAAAACCTTAGAGATTAGAAATCTTATTAACGAGATGGAATTAGATTTATGCTTATTAACGGAAACTTGGTTGCAGGGAAATATTAGTGATAACTCAAAGATTCAGGAGATGACGCCGTGTACTCATGATTTCTATCACGTACCAAGAAAGGACAAAACTGGAGGAGGAGTGGGTGTCTTTGTGTCGAAAACTTTCTCTAGGGTTTCTATCATGAATGAAATGGTATTTGAAACGTTTGAATATATCTGTTTAAAACTGACAAGAAACAATAAGGTATTGAATATAATATCATTATATAGACCACCAGCGAGTAATATGACTAAATTCATTGAAGAATTTAGTATTCTTGTGGGTGTGGTGGACGATATTAAAAATACATTAATTGGTGGAGACTTCAACTGTTGGGTAGATGATGAAAATGATAATAAGGCTAAAGAACTCAAGGAAGTATTTGAGATGTTTAATTTAATAAACAGTGTTTTGGTATCAACGTCAGTAGGTGGTCATACACTCGACTTGGTCATATGTGGAAAAGACTCAGACCTAATAAAAAACCTTGAAGTGGAACCAGACTTTGAGATCTCAAAAACACATAAACTCATCACCTTTAATGTTAATATAAATTGCACCAGAGTATTGAAAAAATGGATCACATATAGGGAACGGGAAAATTTTGATGCTGAGAATTTTATTGAAGCTAGTGTAGCGCAAATGTCTTGTGTGAACACACAATGTGAACATATGGTAGACATAGAATGTGTTGGGTGCTATACCAAGAAATACAACGACAATTTTGGAAAAATGTACGATACCATGTGTCCCATAAAGAACAAACAAATAGTGGTACGCGAAAATGTTAGATGGTATAATAGTGAACTATTAAAGGCAAAAAGACACAGACGTAAGATGGAAGGTAGATGGAAAAGAGCCAAATCCTTACAAGCCAGAAATCTATATAATAAGGCCAGAAATGACTATAACATCCTGTTAGAAAAAACAAAAAGAAAATTCTACAACGGCGAATGTAAAAAAACTAATAACATGAAGGACTTTCATAAAAACCTTGATGATTTGATGGGATTAAAGAAAAAATATGTCTTGCCTGATAATGTTTGTGCAGAGAGTTTTGCTATATTCTTTAGTGAAAAAATTGATAAAATCTATAGAGGCTTCCCCCAAAATCACTTGGAGGGACAGTCAGCTATGCCAGTGAAAGAGGGAAAGAAGTTAATAAAATTTAGGGAGATAAATATGTGCGACTTGTTAAAGGTTATGAGAGAGATGAAGAATACATATTGTGGAAACGACCCTTTCCCAAACAGTTCAATAAGTGAAGCTCCAAACAAACAAGTCGTATATAATATTTACCTGAACATAATTAACCTAAGTATATCGCAATCCTGTTTTCCTAGCTGTGAAAAAACTGCGTTGATCAAACCAATTTACAAAGGGAAAGGTGATGTAAACGAGCTAAATTCATATAGGCCCATTTCAAATTTATCCTACATGTCAAAGCTTATTGAAAAAGTCATAAGTGAGCAATTGTGGGCGCATATTGACGAGTTACAGGTATTCCCGGAAAATCAATCGGCCTACAGAGCTAATCATTCTACAGAAACTACTTTGTGCTCAATAATGAATGATATGATAGGTCTTCTTGATGGGGGAAAGTGTGGAATTTTAATTATGTTAGATCTTAGTGCTGCTTTTGACACTGTTGTGCACGAGTACTTACTTGACGACTTGAAGTCTATTGGAGTGACTCAGGAAGCACTGAAATTTTTGCGAAGTTACTTAGTGAACAGGAAGACTATTGTAGAAGTTTCTGGAAACCGATCCAATGAGAGAATTCTTATGAAGGGTGTACCACAGGGTAGTGTTCTGGGCCCTATCTTGTTTAACATATATACTATCGAGCTATCACACATCTTGAAAAAACACAAAGTGGGTTTTAAACTATATGCAGATGATACTCAGTTTTACCTCTCAATTTCAACAACACAAGATACAAAGAAGAAAATTGATGAGATAATGACTGAAATAAAAACATGGATGCAGAGGAAAAAGCTCAAATTAAATGATGATAAAACAGAATGTATGTTCTTTGGCACAAGGGTGGCTTTGAAGAATTACCAGTTAATTCAAAGTATAAAAATTGGTGATGCTGATGTTGGGATTGTGCCTGTTGTGAAAAATTTGGGTGTACTGATAGACTGTAATTTGTCAATGAAGGACCAAATTGTGAACACAGTGAAAGTGTGTAACTATCACCTGAGAAACATAGCATTTATTAGAAAATATTTAACAGAGGGCAGTACAAAAATTTTAGTGGTGAGTCATGTAATATCAAGGCTTGATTATTGCAATTCTCTGTACTACAAATTGCCCAATACACTACTAAGGAAGCTCCAAAATGTGCAAAACCGGGCGGCTAGACTGATAAAAGGCATTAAATTTCGGGAGAGAATAACTCCTGCACTGATCGATCTACATTGGTTACCTGTTAAGGCTAGGATTGAATTTAAAATTTGCTTGTTGACTCACAAAGCACTTACAGGTGATAAGCCAAAATATCTTCGTGATTGCTTGATCCCCTACCCTGAAGCTACCAGCGCCACTGTAAGAGTTAGACATGCAGATGACCCCCATAGACTATTCGAAATTAGTGTGAATCATGCAATAGGAGGAAGAACGTTCAGTTATGCTGCACCGAGACTCTTTAACGACCTTCCACTCGATGTCAAGAATAGCACAAATGTGGCTGCCTTCAAGAAAAACCTGAAGACTTATCTTTTTAGAAAGTGTTATAATAGTGACCTGAAAACTATTAAGCCTGAATACAAATGCTAGCGAAAGAACTGATAACGATACAGAGCAAAATATTAACTGGAAAGGAATTATTTTTTCATACACCAAGGCCCGCCTGAACAGACCTTTAGGGTTTGATGGAGGGCGAGAAATAAACCTCTAAAAGTAAGTAAGTAAGTAAGAAATCTGCAGTAAATATGGGATGGAAGTGGAAGAAATAAGAAGTTGGGGGAAAAGGACCCTGAAAAAAGAAATCAAGAAAAGAATTATAAAAAAAAATGAAGAAACTATAGAAGAAAAAAAGAAAATAATGAAAAAATTAAGATTTATTAAAGGAAATGGCCCTCTGCCTTATATCAGAGAAATGTATCTGGATAAGGCATCCCTTGTGATGAAAGCAAGATTAAATATGCTCAACTTAAAAGCAAATTTCAGGGGAAAATATGATGACAATTTGTGTGATTTATGCAAAGAGGAAGAAGACACCACCGAACATTTATTTTTATGCCCAAAGTTAGTTAGAAGAGCTAAAGAATGTAGAAATAAGTTTAGTTATGCTGAAAAATCCTAGCAGAGATCTGGCTGCATTTATAGATAGGGCAATGAATATAAAAGAAGAGTTTAAGAAGCCCAAACTGATTACCACAACAGGTTGCCAAAACTGATGATAGCAAGGTGTTATCCTATCCAATTTCAAAGTAGAAGGGAATAAAAGTAAAGATAGAGAACCTCATTATGATATTAATGTATTTAAGGCACAGGTGATATAAACTTAATAACAATAATAAGAATAAGCTTAGAAGCTTTGCACCTATCTATAAAGAGATAGAGTGCCCCCAAACTTACTTTGCGCAGTGAGCAATAAGGAACCAGGAACCAGGACTTGACCGAACTGTCTTTCAAGAAATACTGTGCAATATTCCATTGATATTAACTTTATATCGGTTTGCATATTATGTCGGCTGCAAGACGAGTACAGGTAAAATTTTCAATGAATATATCGTAGTGGAGCCTTTGTAGGTGCTAGGGTAAATTAGTGAATGCATCCCTACTCACCCTTTGCTTGCTATCAATCCTATTTTACTAAATTGAAATATGTAGTAACCCGAGGTATTCCCCCTAATTTACCCCACACCAACACTCAAATTACCTCTTATATATTCAACATATATATATATGTATATATATATATATATATATATATATATATATATATATATATATATATATATCTATCTATATATATATATATATATATATATATATATATATATATATATATATATATATATATATATATATCTATCTATCTATCTATCTATCTATCTATCTATATATATATATATATATATATATATATATATATATATATATATATATATATATATATATATATATATATATATATATATATATATATATATATATAACGATAATGGGGACCCCCAGTGGGAACTCTGGGTTTTGGGTGGAGAAAACATACTGAGGAAACGGTATATAATGGTGAAACAAGCCTTTTCTTTTTTATACATTACCCTCTTGGATGTATAATAAACAAAATACGGTAATATTGAGCTGCTCAAACTAACATTAGCAATGTTAGCGTAACATGCTAACATTAGCAGTGTTTTTCATTTATATTTTGTCGCTTTCGTTCGTTCGTGTATACGTAGCAGGAAACTCCTCCCCCCAGTGCATAGACTCTTCCTCCATTAATAGGATTTCTTCACCACCCGCTAAATTTAACCATTCGACTTCACCCGCTTTATTCAAGTATATGACTTGATCCAGTACAACTATACCATTCCTTTTATGTAATACCCTCGTATACATATTACGTTCGACTCCAGTATTACTCTTTTTATTATCCGATACCTTATAAAATTTCCTCATTTTATATTCCCATTAAATATTATTTATCATACACTCCATTTTATCTTGCTATATTACTTTTATACATTTTGTTATTACCTTGTCACACCCAGATTTCACATAAATACTTGTACTAGACAAGTTTCCCATTCTAGTTCATTCATGTTTACTCTCTAGACTCCGTTGTTTTTCCATTAACCAATCACGAACCCATACTCATGGAAAGTTTGCACAGGGCGGTTAATATTTCCCAACCCCCACCTTCTAACAAACCCCTTTCCTGGGAAACCTTTGTCTAAGTCAGGTCTTTGTTAGTTCAAGTTAGGTTAGGTTAGGTTAGCAAAGTGACGTCTTTTTGCGTATTTTACGATGGAGATAGAAAATTGTAACGACGGCAGTAATCTATACTTGAAAACATTTCGGTGAATTCCAATGTTGATAATTTTCTTAAATCTCATAATGTAATAGCCCAACGTTTACAGTGTCCGAAGTGCAGTACTAAGCTAAGACAAAGAAGAAATGGCGATGTGGATACAAAGAAGTTAAGACGTCACAGTCACAACACCCCGGTGACCCACAAGTTTCGTCGTCCCGGTCATAAAATTAAGTCATTAATTTCTTTACTTGTATATATTTGCAGGTAGAACCTTGGATAGGGGATGTGACCTGGTAAGGGGGTCCGGGGGCTTGACCCCGGCTAGAGGTGTGACCTGGGAAGGTTTGTAACCTGGGAAGGGGGTCTGGTGGCTTGCCCCCGGCTAGGGGTTGTGACCTGGGAACTACTAGGTTAGGTTAGGTGAGTTTGTTAGTTTTTGTACCTTCTTGTACCCTTTTATATATTGTGTGAAGGGTATAGGGAAAAATGCTTTAAAATACACATGCAAATTTTTCAATATTTAACTTAGCCGGTGATTATATAGCTGCAACTCTGTTGCTCGACAGACAACTCTACGGAAAAACTCGCCAGCGATCGCTACACAGGTTGTGGGTGTGCCCAACAGCGCCATCTGTCGACCAGATACCCAGCTCTCAATGTAAACAAAGACTCAATTTTCTCTCTGTCGAGGTGTCGACAAGACGTACTTTACTCGCTGTTGCTAAACTGGAGTTTTTCACATCTATTTGGTGAAGTACTATATTCTAGTTTTGAGCTTTCGCTATGCAGGTGTTTTATCTTCATCTTAAATCTTGAACTTGTTTTGGATAGATTTAATTATGGTGACAAAGAGAGTATGGACTTTCTTTCACTTTTAAATGGCCGACCCTTCCCTTAGACGGAAGTGTGTTTAGGCTTTTAGTAATTATCTTATCACGTTATAGATTTTCCTCTATATATTTTATATCTCTCCGCCTTTATTAGGCCTCTTCGATTAACTTTCCATTTATTATAAACATATGAAAATAAATTTTAATGTTTTGTTTATATGCGACCTTCCTGAGAGTAGGCGGTCCTAACTTGGAAACCGAAGTTAATCAACGTTGAGCCCTTTATATCGTAATTAGCTTTTAAAGAGCTAAGGATTTAAAACTTTTTAAATGTAATATTTTATGAAAGAATTTCTTTGATAGTCTTCGTACTGTTTTCAAAGATGAACTAACGTTTAGTTTATTTATGCTACGCAGTTGTTGACGTTCAGGACGTTCAACATGCGCTCTATCGTTACGATAGAGAGAGAGTGTATCACGGTTTCACTTTGCAGTAAGAGTAAATCGATTCTGACGTTTTGTTCATTCTTTCTTAGCTTAAATGTTTTAAATTCTATTTTAAAGGAACTTTTTATTTGAAAAACCTTTCAGTTTTTTCCTTTAGTCAAATAACATGTTTTTTTGATGAAATATAATTGGGCTCTTCTCTTAGGTGCGAAATTAAGAGAGAAAGAGAGAGAGAGATAGAGACGGAGGGAGAGAGGAGAGAAAACGTTCCGTTCAAGCGGGTAACGTTGTTCTCGAGTTACTCTTGTCCCTAGTCGCTGTACGGGGAGGAAGGATAAAACGTTTTTAGTTTTTTATTCTCGTCCCCAGGCTATGTGCGGTGAGAGATTGAAATCGTAGTTTATATGAACTAGTGTTTAGTCTCTTTCCCAGCCACTGATTTTTTTATCTTAAAATATGTTTTCTGTTTTTTGCTGCTATTAATGAGCTTGCATTATATGACTGATTTCGCAATTACTACCTTTTAATGAAGGGTAGAATTGCGTGTTTCAGGTAGAAATCAGTAAAAATATTCGATTTCAGTGAAATAAGTGCAAAACAGAAAATCGAAGTGATAAAGTGATATGCGCAAAGTGTTACAGTGTTGCGTCCGAGGGTTCGTCTGTTCGTGCCTGTCGTTCACCTAGTCCGGGACCTCTTGCATGCTCCCAAGCCCAGGGGAGAAGTAATGTCAAACGACTTATGGGTTTGAGAGGCCTTGATCAACGAACAGACGTTTTCCCTCTATGGTATCGGGTGTATCTTACCAAGATCTCCCCTACCATAAGACGAGAGAGACGTTGTTTCTCCTCGTCATCCGAAGGCTTTTCGCATAAGAAACCTGTCACAAGGTTTCGAAGCCCTTAAGCGAAAGTCAGTCCTTTCAGGACAGGTCCAGCGTCCTGGTTACAACCATTAGGACAGCTCTTACCCTATGCAGTCATCGGATAACTGCTCGCCGCCTAACAAAAGCGTAACACAGACTCCGAGAGTCTTTTTTTGTTGGCAAAGTGTTGCGGTCACAGACGTTACCCTCGTCTCTTACCACAACCATTTCCGTTGATCCTTAATGGGTTGTATGGCAAGACATGCAGTATATGCTTGCCTCCCTTATGGAAGACTATTCTGCCGATTAGTCCGTTGAGTCTAGCCGTTTATCTCATCGATATCCTGGCTTTCAGCCAACCTAACGTTCCTTTGTGCTTACTGTTGACGTTGGCGTAGCTTAGTCACGTCAGTCAGGTTGTTTAGAACCACACTCGATGCGGTCTCGTGTGGTTTTTCAGCCGCATTTGGACGTTAGGCCACTTGCTGATGCTCCGGTTGACGTTCAAGACGTTCACTAACAATCGGAGTTGACTTGTTTTGACGCTGTGCGTCAACCTCCGCATTCTAGAGTTGTTTTGACTGCTCAGTCTAGGCAGTCAAAGCAGTCTCGAGTGGACGCTGTGCGTCCTCATGCACCTGTTGTGGTTGACAGTTCAGTTGTTGACAGTTCACAGACTGTCAAGCAGTTACATGACGTTGCGTTCTGGTCCGCTACTAATGCACCAGTGAGTGTGGACTCTGCTTGTAAAGCATTGCCACCACGGTAGGTCTCTCCCTTGCTTGAGACTCGGCTTTTATCGGACAAGGTTCCTGTAGATGAGGAAGTTGCTGTTCCCCCTCCTACTGATATTCCCTTGAGGACTCTGTCAGATGGAGAGGAGCCTAAAGCTGCTTAGCCCCCTATGGACTTTAATTAAATCATGATGATTTTTTTTAAGGATCTTTGTCCGGATCTTTTTGTAACTGCTGCTCTTCGTTCGCCTAAACGTCAGAGCTTACACTAGGCTTAGCTACTTCGAAGCCGTTGTTTTTAAGCTAGTGCTCTCTCGCTCTCCTAGAGAGCTTTACGTTGGCTAGGCGACTGGTTTTTCACCAGGAGGAGTTTGGGGGATACAGCCTTTGCTTTCCCTTCTTTTAAACTGGTTTATAGAGCGAGAGTCTGATATGACACGAGAGAAGTTCTCGGCTTGGGAGTTCATGCCTCTGCCCAGATAGACTTCTCAATTCTCGTAGACTCTCCCTGGCGCCTGGCCAGGAGACGCTCCAAGTTTTTTACAGGTCAACTTCACAGCTGTTTTCGAGCCTTTGAAGTTTTGCTGTACAATTATGTCATGCATAACAAGGCTTTCAGGGATGGTAAGCGGTACCGCCTCAGTCGCTAACCCCGTCTGTTGCCGCACCTGCTCCCGTAGACCCTAAATGGGCTTTGCTGCAAGACATGCAGTCCAAGCTTGCGTCCGTGATAGAGGACTTTAATGCGGAGAAGGTTGCTACCGAACTTTCTGACCAACAACCTTCCAACCGGTCGGTTGTGCGCCCTGTTGACGCTGAGGTAACCTACTCGCGTCTGCCAGTTGAGGTGGTTCCTCCACCGATGCGACCCAGTGTGGGTTGCCAGCCGCACGTTGACGTTAAGCGACGCTCGGAGGTGGTTGTTGACGTTCAGGACGTTCAACAACCAGCAGAGGTGACTTGTTTTGACGCAGTGCGTCAACCTCAGCAACCCGGTAGGGTGTTGACTGCACAACCCAGACGGTCTAGACAGTCTCGGGTTGACGCTGTGCTTCCTCGCGCACCCATGGTTGTTGACAGTTCACAGACTGTGCAGCAGTTCCATGATGTTGCGTCCGGCTCCGTCACGCATGCACCAGTGCGACCGGACTCAGCGAGCCAGACGTTGCCCACTCCGTTGCCGTTTCCTCATCAGTTTTCGGATGAGGAACCCTCTGATGAGGACGTTGCTGAACAACAAGACGATCAGCCCCCAGAATAGATCAAGCCCTGCTATCCATCCAGAAGATGCTGAAGAAGGAACGCTGCTCAGTCAGGCTGTGGATGAGTCTGGTAGGGACGCTGTCATCCGTGGAACAATTTGTGTCACTAGGAAGACTACGCCTCCGTCCTCTTCAATACCATCTAGCTTTTCACTGGAAAAAGGACAAGACGCTAGAAGCGGTCTCGATCCCGGTTTCCGAAAAGATAAAGTCTTGTCTGACTTGGTGGAAGGACAATATCAACCTAAGAGAGGGTCTTCCCCTGGCTGTTCAGACTCCCAACCACGTTCTCTTCTCGGACGCATCGGACGTAGGCTGGGGCGCGACACTAGACGGTCGGGAATGCTCAGGACTGTGGAACTCGAGTCAGAGGAGCATGCATACCAACTGCAAGGAGCTGTTGGCAGTACATCTGGCCTTGAAAAGCTTCAAGTCTCTCCTTCGAGGCAAAGTGGTGGAAGTTAACTCGGACATCACCACGGCCTTGGCGTACATCTCCAAACAAGGAGGTACCCACTCACTGACGTTGTACGAGATCGCAAGGGACCTGCTCATCTGGTCAAAAGGTCAAGACATCTCCCTAGTAACGAGGTTCATCCAAGGCGACTTGAACGTCATAGCAGATTGTCTCAGTCGGAAAGGGCAAGTAATTCCAACCGAATGGACCCTCCACAAGGATGTGTGCAAGAGACTTTGGGCCACTTGGGGTAAAACCATCCATAGATCTCTTTGCAACCTCGCTGACCAAGAGGCTTCCAATCTATTGCTCTCCAGTCCCGGACCCAGCAGCAATACATATAGATGCTTTCCTCCTAGATTGGTCACATCTGGATCTCTACGCATTCCCACCGTTCAAGATTGTCAACAAGGTACTGCAGAAGTTCGCCTCTCACGAAGGGACAATGTTGACGTTAGTTGCTTCCCTCTGGCCCGCGAGAGAATGGTTCACCGAGATACTTCGATGGTTAGTAGACGTTCCCAGTAGTCCTCCTCTAAGGGTAGACCTTCTACGTCAGCCACACGTAAAGAAGGTACTCCAAAGCCTCCACGCTCTTCGTCTGACTGCCTTCAGACTATCGAAAGACTCTCGAGAGCTAGAGGCTTTTCGAAGGAAGCAGCCAGTGCGATTGCTAGAGCAAGGAGAGCGTCTTCCATTAGAGTCTACCAATCGAAGTGGGAAGTCTTCCGAGACTGGTGCAAGTCAGTTTCTGTATCCTCGACCAGTACCTCTGTAGCTCAAATAGCTGTTTTTCTCTTATACCTGAGAAAAGGACGATCCCTTTCAGCTCCCACTATCAAGGGCTACAGAAGCATGTTGGCATCAGTCTTCCGGCATAGAGGCTTAGATCTTTCCAAACATAAAGATCTGCAAGACCTCCTTAAGTCTTTTGAGACCACCAAGGAGCGTCGTTTGGCTACCCCTGGATGGAATTTAGACGTGGTACTAAGATTCTTCATGTCAGACAGGTTGGAGCCGTTACAATCAGCCTCCCTGAAAGATCTCACTCTTAAGACTCTTTTCCTGGTATGCTTAGCCTCGGCTAAAAGAGTCAGTGAGATTCATGCCTTCAGCAAGAACATCGGATTTTCGTCAGAAAAAGCCACTTGTTCGCTACAACTTGGTTTTCTAGCCAAAAATGAGCTGCCTTCTCGGCCTTGGCCTAAATCTTTCGATATCCCCAGCTTATCGGAGATCGTAGGCAATGAACTAGAAAGAGTCTTATGCCCTATTAGAGCTCTTAAGTTCTATTTAAAGGGTACTAAACCTTTACAAGGCCAATCTGAAGCTTTATGGTGTTCAGTTAAGAAACCATCCTTGCCTATGTCAAAGAATGCTTGGTCAGACTTTATCAGATTGTTAATACGAGAAGCTCATTCACATCTGAGTGAGGAAGACCGAACTTTGCTTAAGGTGAAGACGCACGAAGTTAGAGCTGTAACAACTTCCGTGGCCTTTAAGCAAAATATATCTCTGCAAAGTATAATGGACGCAACCTATTGGAGAAGCAAGTCAGTGTTCGCGTCATTTTACTTGAAAGATGTCCAGTCTCTTTACAAGAACTGCTACACACTGGGACCATTCGTAGCAGCGAGTGCAGTAGTGGGTGAGGGCTCAACCACTACAATTCCCTAATTCCTTATCCTTTTAATCTGTCTCTTGAAATGTTGTTTTTTTTATGGGTTGTCCGGAAGGCTAAGAAGCCTTTCGCATCCTGGTTGATTTGGCGGGTGGTCAAAGTCATTTCTTGAGAGCGCCTAGATTAGGGGTTTGATGAGGTCCTGTTGTATGGGTTGCAACCCTTGATACTTCAGATCCTAGGGGTCGATCAGCATCCTAAGAGGATCGCGAGGCTCTGTAAGGAAGACGTACTTAAAAGGCAGAGTAATTGTTCAAGTCGACTTCCTTACCAGGTACCTATTTATTTTGTTTTTGTTATTTTGATAACTTCTAAAATGAAATAAAAAACTCTTAGCTCATAAAAGTGTAAACATATATTACTGGTCTCTACCCACCATCCTGGGTGTGAATCAGCTATATAATCACCGGCTAAGTTAAATATTGAAAAATGTTATTTTGATTATAAAATAAATTTTTGAATATACTTACCCGGTGATTATAAATTAAATGACCCTCCCTTCCTCCCCAATAGAGACGCAGTGGGACGAGGAGAAAATTGAGTCTTTGTTTACATTGAGAGCTGGGTATCTGGTCGACAGATGGCGCTGTTGGGCACACCCGCAACCTGTATAGCGATCGCTGGCGAGTTTTTCCGTAGAGTTGTCTGTCGAGCAACAGAGTTGCAGCTATATAATCACCGGGTAAGTATATTCAAAAATTTATTTTATAATCAAAATAACATATTAGAGTAGCATTGCTAACGTTAGCAATGGCAATGTAACATTGGTAACGCTGCGTAACATTGGTAACGCTGCGTAACATTGGTAACGCTGCGTAACATTGGTAACGCTGCGTAACATTGGTAACGCTGCGTAACATTGGTAACGCTGCGTTACATTGCTAATGTTAGCGTTCGCAGTATATACGTTCTTGATGAGTGAAGTGACATGGAATTTGAACAAGATTCATTATATTTAAACATTTTAACAGAAAATATATAACAAGAGCCATTATACTTAAACATTTGAATGAAAATATATGTTTTCCTGTAGAAAATAACGTGATTTAACCGGTTTTTACCTTCATTTCAGCCGTCATAACAGCAACCAGTTCTGCTACTTAAAGTTAGTCGAACTGGTTGTTCTGTTTGTTTGCGGTTGAAATGAAGGTCAAATTCAGTCAAATCATGTTATTTACTACAGGAAAACATATTTTCTGTTCGAAATGAGAATCTGTAATACAGTAAAACTACCGATTTTAGTGCTGCCTTTTAATCATGATGCGATTGTTTTGAAACTCAAACAGTAGGGAGTGGGTAGGTCATTTCTTGGCTTACTTTACTTTGATGGCTGCTTTTCTGGTCCCATACAGCAGGGGAACCTCACTCTCTACAGGACCTCCACTGTCATTTTACCTTGTTCGTTCAGAGTATTTATCGTTTCATGTCGCGTATTGTTAATTTACTGTTAATTCATCACTGTTGTATGACTGTTGAAATAAGAAAGTCTTCAGTTTCCTCTTGAAAGCCTTAATGTCTTCAATCATTCGAATGTTTCGTGGGAGCTTATTATATAGTCTCGGGGCCGCATATTTAAAGGTTCTGGAGTAAATCTAGGTTCCAACAGTTTGAAGCCATCTGTAACTATTCTCGTGCACACGATTTGTTGGCTGCGCAATATGTAGCAATTCTCTAGGTATTTTGGACGGCCGGTTCTGATAACGTGGTGGGTTATTGTGCATATTTTAAATTCAATTCTTGCTTTTATGAATAGAACTTACCTGGCAGTTATATATATATATATATATATATATATATATATAGCTATCTGACGTCGGACAGAATTTTTCAAAATTTGCGGCAACCGCCGTGTGGTGGTTGTGCGGTTAGGTGGTTAACAATCCTTACAGGGTGGTACTTGGAATCATTCCCGTTTTCTGTTCCTCATGTCTACCGGTTGGACTGACTACATCGTTGGTCCGCCATTGGAGTTTTTCGTTCGCTTTCCCTTTGTCGCTGTACCGGACTTATTTTTTGGTGAAGTACACAGACCTGGGGTTTTGGCAATCGCATTTTGTGATTATTCTTTGGCTATTTGTTTGTTTACGATGACTGATAAACTTCATTTTCGTGTTTGTGTGAATGAGGAATGCAAGGTGAGGCTACCGAAAGTTTTCGGTAGACCCTCACACTGTTTGTTTGGGGTGCAGGGGTTTTGAATGTGCGCTTGATAAATGGTGCTAGGAATATGAGGTTTTAAGCGAGAAGGAATGGCTGGGTATGAAACGCTATGTGCGTAAGTTAGAGTTACATAAAGCGACAGAGGGCTTCGAGATCTAAATCTAAGTCTGCTAGTGAGGTTAGCATAGATATTTCATTTGACCCCTTAATTAATTCTTCTGTAGAAGTTGAACCTTCTCCTGAGGTAGTAGCTCCTGCCCCTTCTACAGGAACGGTAACTACGGATGACACTCGGTACGCCATCCTGGTGGCTGAGTTGAAGGCTCTTAAAGACCAGCTTTCAGCCTTGAAAGGTAAGAGTGAAAGTGTTATTAGTGCTTGTGAAAGTGCAGTGGAGGTGGTGTGATCGAACCTGTCACATCCCTAGGTCTAGACCTCAACCAAGCTCCCAGGACCAAGGGAGAAGGTACGTCAACGGCAGCAAGGGAGTGAGAGGTACGTATCCTCGGTCAGCCGTGGCTTCAGGCAGTCCTGTTGCGTTTTCCCAGGCAGCTCATGACCGCATGACGGAAAAGGCGTGTCGGAAGTGATGGTGTCTTCCCCGAACCCTTCTCCTAGACGCAAATGGCAGTAAGAGGCTTGGAGACCGACCAAGAGGAGGTGGAAACAAACTGACCAGACCCGTTCTCGCTCTCCCCTTTCAAGTAGCCCGGAACCTTTTCCTTCCGAGGATGACTGGGACACCGTTCCAGCGAAAAGATCAAAGCCTAGAGATGGAAGGAAGGAGGGTGCTCCTCTTTTTTTAAGTGACGAGAGAACGTCGAGAGACCCTTCCCCCCTAGTCGGGCAGGTGTAAGGATGACACTTTACCGATTAAGAAATTGGCCTCTAAGAGGGAATGGAGTGCCTCTCCCTTGCAGGACAAACAGTGTCACTTCTCTCAGGAAACCGCAGCGCGATTCGTCAAGCGCACAACACCGTGCTTCTTCTTCCTCGACCCGCCGCCACGACGCTTGCGGTTCTCGTCATCAGGACGCTTCCGTCTCTCGCTCGCGACACCAGGACACATCCAGCCTGCCTCTCCAGGACGCTTCCGTTTCGCGACACCAGGACGCATGCAGCTCTCGGTGCAAGGAAGATTCTAGGGCGCGACGCCAGGACGCCTCTAGGGCGCGACGCCAGGACGCCTCTAGGGCGCGACGCCAGGACGCCTCTAGGGCGCGACGCCAGGACGCCTCCAGCACGCGGCGCCAGGACGCACGCGTCGGTGTCAGGACGGATTCAGCCCTCGCCAATAGGACGTATCAGACGATTTGCTTTTCTCGGACGCAGGTGAACTATTGGAAGGATTGGTACTGATCGGCTTGTTAAAGGAACCTCCGACTTAGTTCCTTCAGCCAAAAGAGAGACTGAGTTGGAAGTAGGGCAAGATCTAGAGGATATCTCAGAGGATGAGGATAAGCCTGCTAACGCGGCTGCGGATTATAAGGTTCTCTCTCGCTCCCTCCTTGAGCTGTATGGGGAGGAGTTTCAATCTGCTGCTCCTTGTTCCCCTCAGTCGCACTTTAGCAGAAAGAAGGCCAAAAAGCAGTCGGCTTTCATCAAAATGAAGTTGTCCATCTCGGCTAGGAAGGCTCTCGCTAGAGTTGATGACTGGCTGAAGGAGCGTAGGCAAGCTGTAAAGACCACCTTCTTGTTTCCACCAGCTTGACTTGCATCTAAGGCGGGCATGTGGTACAAGACTGGAGAAGCTCTGGGCCTGGGAGTGCCTGCCTCCTCCTAGGGGGACTTCTCTGGCATTGTTGACTCTTCTAGAAGACATGCCCTTAACTCGGCTAAGGTAATGTGGTCTATGTCAGAGCTTGACCACCTTGTCAAGGGAATCTTCCGAGCCTTCGAAGTCTTCAGCTTTTTGGACTGGTCTCTGGGTACGCTGGCCAGGAAAACAACGGTTAGAAGAAACAGAAACCTTACTAGTATTATGGCCTGCATGGACAAGGCTCTTAGGGATGGGTCAAATGAGTTGGCTTCCCTTTTTTCTGCAGGAGTTTTAAAGAAGAGGGCCCTTTTATGTTCATTCACATCCAGATTAGTTACAGTCGCGCAGAAGGCTGAGCTCCTTTACGCCCCTCTCGGAGCATCTTTTTCCTGAGTCCCTTGTCAGGGACATTACCCTTTCGCTAGCGCAAAAGGCCACACAAGACCTCCAGTCACGCGCCGCAAGGAAGCCTTTACCAGTGATTCCTTTGTCACTGAAGAGAGAGAAGAGGAAACTTCAGCAGCCCTTTTGAGGTAGAGCTCCTACGAGAACAGACTTCAGGGGAAGAAGGCAGGAGACGGGCAGTAGAACGAATAGAGGTTCGTTCAAGTCCCGCTCCAGGAGATGAAGCTCTAAGTCCTCCAGACAGCGGCAGGAGCAAGGCTGTCACTTTTTTGGCATGCCTGGAAGAAAAGAGGAGCGGACGCCTGATCCCTCTTGGTCATCAGAGAGGGATACAAGATCCCCCTCTTGAAGAAGCCTTCGCTTTCAAATTCATACACCTCTAGCCTTAGTGGCGCAGTACTCGAACGCCATGAAACAAGGGGCGCTACTGGATCTGGTGAACCAGATGCTGGAGAAGGGAGCGATAGAACCGGTCCTGGATCTATCTTCTCCATGTTTCTACAATCGCCTGTTTCTGGTACCCAAGAGCTCGGGTGGATGGAGACCCGTTCTAGATGTCAGCGCTCTGAACGTATTTGTGGTAAAGACAAAATTTACCATGGAGATGACTCAGTCGGTGCTGGCAGCGGTACGTCTAGGGGACTGGATGGTGTCTCTGGATTTACAGGACGCTTACTTTCACATCCCCATCCATCCGACTTCAAGGAAGTTCCTAAGATTCATGGTCCAGGGCCAGTGTTTCCAATTCAAGGCCCTTTGCTTCGGCCTCAACACTGCTCCTCAAGTTTTCACCAGAGTAATGGCGAATGTGGCAGGATGGCTTCATCAAGAGGGGATAAGAGTACTGTATCTCTATATCTGGACGACTGGCTGATAAGATCCCGGTCGAAGGAGAAATGTTTGGAGGACCTACGCAAGACTTTTATGATGGCTCAGGAACTGGGTCTCGTCATCAACAAGGAGAAGTCCCAGACCGAGCTGAGTCAGACAATTCTTTATTTGGGGATAGTTCTGGACCCAGTTCGTTTTCGGGCTTCTCCCTCCTAAGAAAGGCAGACCAGGTGCCTCGGGAAGGTTCAGGAATTCCTGGAGAGACAGAGGTGCTCAGCGAGGGATTGGATGAGTTTGTTGGGAACCCTCTCCTCGCTCGACCAATTTGTCTCTCTGGGAAGACTGCACCTCAGACCTCTTCAACACTTCCTATCAAGGGTGTGGGACAGGAAGATTCAGGAGGACTCCTTTTCCTTCCTCATTCCAGCAGAAATCATAATTCATCTGAGTTGGTGGCTGGATCCATCTATTTTAGGGGAAGGAATCTCCCTGTTCAGGAAGAACCCAGACCTAGTGTTGTTCTCAGATGCTTCGGAGTCAGGATGGGGAGCAACACTAGGAAGCAAGGAGGTCTCAGGCTCTTGGGGAAAGGAACAAAACGGATGGCACATCAACAGGAAAGAGTTGATGGCCATTCTGTTAGGACTGAAGGCCTTTAAAGACTCCGTTTCGGGGAGGATAGTGGAGGTCAATTCGGACAACACTACGGCTTTGGCTTACATCAGAAAGTAAGGTGGAACTCACTCTCTGTCCCTGTTCGAAACAGCAAAAGACCTCCTTCTGTGGTCGAAGGAGAACAACTTAGAGCTTCTAACAAGATTTGTGCAGGGACAGAAGAATGTAAGGGCAGACATGCTCAGCAGGAAAGGGCAACTTCTTCCCACAGAATGGACACTCAACCATCAGGTCTGTCAGAGTCTGTGGAAGTTATGGGGGAGGCCTTCAATAGACCTTTTCGCCTCCAACCAGAACAAAAGGATCCCCAACTACTGCTCCCTAGTCCCGGACGAGGAGGCAATAACAGTAGACGCCTTCTTGATGGACTGGACGGGGATGGACACCAATGCGTTCCCCCCGTTCAAGATCATCAATCTAGTCGTCAGGAAATTTGCTCTCCTCGAATCAGGAAGAATGATCCTGGTAGCTCCATTCTGGTCAGCAAGAGAATGGTTCACAGAGGTGGTGGACTTTCCAAGACGTCTTCCTCCAAGTCCAAAGCTTCTCAAACAGCCCCACTTCGAGAGGTATCATCAAAACCCCCTCGTTGTACGACTGGCTGCCTTCAGACTATCGTGAAGCTTGTCAGAGGGAGAGGCTTTTCTGCGCAAGCTGCAAGAGCTATCGCCAGAACGAGGAGGGTCTCTTCGCAAAGAGTCTACCAATCGAAGTGGGAAACCTTTAGAGCATGGTGTAAGCAGCACAAAGTTTCTTCAACCACTACCTCTGTGAGCCAAATAGCTGATTTTCTGTTGTCCTCAGGCAAGACTCTAAACTGGCCGTATCCACTATTAAAGGGTACAGGAGTATGCTTTCAGCAGTCTGTAGGCACAAAGGCATAGACTTAACTCAGGATAGAGACTTGAAAGATCTCTTGAAGTCTTTTGAAACAACTAAGCAGGCTCAGTTAAGACCCCCGACTTGGAATTTGGCTGTGGCTGCATAGGAAGTTCGAACCCATCTCACAAGCGACCCTTAGAGATGCTACTAAGAAAACCCTCTTCCTGATGGCTCTGACCACAGCAAAAAGGATCAGCGAGGTTCAGCTATTGAAAAGCAGGTGGGCTTTAACCAGGATGGAGCAGTATGTGCGTTGAAGATCGACTTCCTCGCTAAGAACGAGAACCCATCAAAACCCTGGCCGAGGATGTTTGAGGTCCCTAACCTCACTAATGTGGTGGATCAAGAGCAGGAGAGGCTCCTCTGCCCAGTTAGAGCCCTCAGGGCATATTTATCTCGAACCAAGAATGTTAGAGGTATTTCCAACTCTTTATGGTGTTCAGTGAAAGATCTGCAAAAGCCCCTCTCAAAGAATGCATTATCATTCTTCTTGAGGGAGACAATAAGAGAAGCTCACCTCTTGTGTGAGGAGGAGAACTTTGGTCTTTTAAAAGTAAGGGCTCACGAGGTGAGAGCCATTGCTACTTCACTGGCATATCGTAAGAATATGTCAGTTAAACAGATTATGGACGCAGCGTTTTAGAGAAGCCCGTCTCTCATTACCTCAGAGAGGTAAGAGTAGATTATGAAAGGTGTTACACCTTGGGCCCACCAAGTGTGTGAATCATCTATATATATATAACTGCCAGGTAAGTTCTATTCATAAAAATGGAGTTTTTATGATAAAACAAAGTTTTATGAATACTTACCTGGCAGTTATATAGATATTTTAAGCCCCACCCACCTCCTCTCAGGAGACAGGTCGGGCAAAGATGATCTGAGGAACAGAAAACGGGAATGATTCCAAGTACCACCCTGTAAGGGTTGTTAACCACCTAACCACACAACCACCACACGGCGGTTGCCGCGAGTTTTGAAAAATTCTGCTGGACGTCAGAGACTATCGCTATATATATATAACTGCCAGGTAAATACAGTATTCATAAAACTTTGTTTTATCATAAAAACTCCATTTTAATTGGCAGCCAGTATAAATCGATTAGTATAGGGGTGATCCTTTCTCTAGGTAGAACACCTTTTATCAGACTTGCTCTTCTGTTTATTATGTTTTTTTTGCTTAAGTTTTACTTTTGGTAAATTGTAATAGGTGGAGTTGCAGTAGTCAATTCTGGTAATAACACAGTTTATCACAAGTTTCTTTACAGAATTTTCGTCCCGGTACTTTTTTATAAACGCAGTTTGTTCCGTAACTGACATACAAACCACGGTATTTAAAAGGGATTACTTTCGGCGTAGCTGAAATGACGAGCCATTAAAATTTAACGAGGGTTTACTACCCACACCGCTAGTTAGTGGGGGTAGGGGAGGGTAGCTTGCTACCCCCCCCCCACACATCTGTGCTTGAGCTCACTTTGCTCTCGGCTCAGATGGTAGATCGACGTGTCCTCTTTCATCCTCGCCGCTCATTGGCAGCCATTAATGCTTTTTTGCTTTCTCTTTGACAGGTTTGTGTGTGAAGTTGGCCTCTGCGATTATGCGCACCTGTCCTGGATTACCCGACCGCCCCTGCGGAACATTCATGTCGGTGGTCGAGACAGACCCTCACACCCTTTGCCCTTACTGTAGAGGCCAACGGTGTGACAGTAATAACAAGTGTGGTGAGTGTAGGGAGTGGTCTACCTCCCAGTGGGAGAGGTTTTCTCGGCGACGTAAGAAGAAGTCCAGGCGGGATCTTTCTCCTTCGAAGGTTTCTTTGAAAGGAGAAAAACCCAAGGACTCTTCTTCCGTTGCCCAAACCTCCTCCGAAGCTCCCACTCGATCGGTCTCTTTCAAGAGACTATCGAGTGGTAGCGTAGACCATGGTACTGTTTTCCAAGCTCGGGGTTCGAGAGATGGCGTTGCCTCCCCTAGCGAGGTAGCTCCACCTCTCCCCCCGGGGGAGGATGTATCATTGACCCATCTTTGTTCCGTAACCAAAATACAAACCACGCTATTTACAATGGGTTTACCTTTTAGCGCAGCTGAAATGGCGAGCCATTAGAATTTAACGAGGGTGTATTACCCCCGCGCTAGTTAGCGGGGGGGGGGGGGGTAGGGGAGTGGTAGCTAGCTACCCCTCCCCCCCTCACACACAGATGAATGCTCACTTTCACTTTTGGCTCGGACTGTGACAGACGTCTCTGTCTTGGTCCTCTCTTGGCAGCCATTGTTTGTTTTGTCTTTACTTAATCGCTTGCTTTTCATTTACTCAATATATATGTAAACATGTTTTCATGTTTGTATATATATTTGAGTATAGAAATCAGTAAGTTTCCTTTTCAGAGTTGTGTGTGTAGTGTACGATATCTACGTGGAGTCCTCGGCAGTTAGGCCACCACGGCGTAATTTTATGGGTGGCGATCGAGTTTGACTTATGTCTTTCTCTCTCTCTCTCTCTTGAGGTCGTTCACCCTTTTACTACGTGTTACTACGCCCTTGTAGCTTCCTTTCCGTGTGGGGGGGTTGCTACGCCGTACGTTTGTCTCAATTAGTTTATGAATCTAATTGTAGTTGTTTTTTTTTTTTCAGCTTGTTGAACGATTCCTTTCGGGGTTTTCGTTCTTTCTTTAGTGTTCATTCATTTTCAAATTACATAATTACATAGTTACATAATTATAATTGTTATAATTCTGTTTTGGTTACAGCTCTCCTTCCGTGAGTGTAAGTGGTTGTGAGGGCACATGCCTGTTGTGTAATTCTTGTTTCCTTTCCCTCAGGTTTCCTCTTCGGAGCCTTCCCGGGGGAATGAATGTGTACTAATGTTTTTGGTTTTATTTTTTTACAGTTACCGATCTAGTTCGTTTCTGTAATATGGCAACGGTGTGAGCTGTCTTGTGGAGGCCTGGTGATTCGGCTGTTGCTGCCTCCCCCCTTGTATTTTCGTCAGGGGCATGTCTCCTTCTACTGGAAGTACTCCCGTGACGACGGACAGCTCTCCAGTTCATTTTAGAACTCTCAGGAGGCTTGCCTCCTTGGGCGGGTAACTTTCGTTCCGAGGGAAGTTTTTCCTGTCCAGGCTTGAGTATTTCCCCTTTTGGGGGGTTCTTCTCTTGCCTTTTTTTCGTGCGACTATGCTCTTGGTGCTGAGCGATCACACCTGCAGTTTCGCTCAAGGGGCTGGGCAACTGCAGGAGCTCCTCTTCGGAGGATTGCTCCTTTTAGGTCACTGGCTGACCAGTCTCTTCTACGAAGTGTTTCTCTTTCGTTCGCGAGAGAGTACACTCATAGAGACTCCTCTTCGGAGGATTCTTCTGTTGCTGTTGCTGTTGGCCTCCCTCGCCGTAAGGCCCACCGTCCGCCTCGTCGTAAGGGCCTCTCATCTCCCTATAAGGGTGCTAAGAGGCGCCTTTTTGAATCTCCGTTTGCAGCCTACAACTCCTTTTTCTTGATCTTCCGCCTTGGTGCAGATGGACAGCAGTCTGATCTCGTCTTCCGACGGGCAACGGTCTTCCCGACAGACAACGGTCTTCCGACGGACATCAGTCTCCCGGCGGACAGACAACGGTCTTCCGACGGACATCAGTCTCCCGGCGGACAGACAACGGTCTTCCGACGGACATCAGTCTCCCGGCGGACAGACAACGGTCTTCCGACGGACATCAGTCTCCCGGCGGACAGACAACGGTCTTCCGACGGACATCAGTCTCCCGGCGGACAACGATCCCTTCGGGGCAAAGGGTTGCCTCCCACGGGGGTTCTTCCCTTGCGTGTCAGGGTTCCCCTGCGTGCCCTTCTGCTGGGTTCTCTCCTGCTCCTGCTCAGTGTTAGCGCACAGGCGCTCTCCTGCTCATCAGCGCTCTCCTGTTCGTCAGCGCTCTCATGATGATCATCCCTGCTGTTCCTGTTGGTTCCTGTTACGCGCCCTGTGCGCCCACGTTCGCCCTCGCGATCTAGAACTTCGGTTCAGGTCAGGGTCAAGGACTCTTCTTCTATGCGCAGGCTTCCACGCGTTGCCTTCTGCTCGTCAGCGATCATCAGCTCGCCAGCGATCACCTGTCTCTCGGCGATCTCCGGATCGCCTGCGTGTGTTACAGCCGGCACGCCAACATTCTCCAACACTTCTGAAGGAACGTGGTTCGCCAGCTACTAGCTCACCTGCGCATGCTGCTCGCCATCGCGCGATCGCCTACCTTTCAGATGCTGCTCGCCATTGCGCGATCGCCCGCCTGCGGATGCTGCTCGCCATTGTGCGATCGCCCACCTGCGGATGCTGCTCGCCATCGCGCGACCGCCCACCTGTGGATGCTGCTCGCCATCGCGCAACCGCCCACCTGCGGATGCTGATCGCCATTGCGCGACCGCCCACCTGTGGATGCTGCTCGCCATCGCGCAACCGCCCACCTGTGGATGCTGCTCGCCATCGCGCAACCGCCCACCCTGCGCATGCTGATCTCCATCGCGCGACCGCCCACCTGCGCATGCTGATCACCATCGCGCGATCGCCCACTTGCGCATGCTGCTCGCGATTGCTCACCTTCGCATGCTGCTCGCCATCGCGCGATCGCTCACCTGCGCATGCTGCTCGCCATCGCGTCAGCATGCCACAACGCGCCTTTGCCAACCTGCGCGTTAGCGCTCACCAGCTCACCACCGATCGCCTGTTGATCCATATCGCCAGCGGTCTTCCTCGCCCACGCGGCAGCGCGTTTCCTCGCCATCGCGCAAACGCTTGCGTTCGCCGCCTCGAACTCTCGCTCATTCACCTGCCCACCTCGCGACCGCTCGCCTGCGCACCCGCGCGACCGTTCGCCTGCACGCCCGCGCGACTGTTCGCCCGCGCGCCCGCGCGCCCGCGCGCCCGCGCGACCGTTCGCCTGCGCGACCGTTCGCCTGCGCGCCCGCGCGACTGTTCGCCTGCGCGCCCGCGCGACCGTTCGCCTGCGCGCCCGCGCGACCGTTCGCCTGCGCGCCCGCGTGATCGTTCGCCTGCGTGACCGTTCGCCTGCGCGACCGTTCGCCTGCGCGACCGTTCGCCTGCGCGACCGTTCGCCTGCGCGCCCGCGCGACCGTTCGCCTGCGTGACCGTTCGCCTGCGCGACCGTTCGCCCGCGCGACCGTTCGCCTGCGCGCCCGCGCGACCATTCGCCTGCGCGACCGTTCGCCTGCGCGCCTGCGCGACCGTTCGCCTGCGCGCCCGCGCGACCGTTCGCCTGCGCGCCCGCGCGACCGTTCGCCTGCGCACCCGCGCGACCGTTCGCCTGCGCGACTGTTCACCTGTGCGACCGTTCTCCTGCGCGACCGCTTGCCTGTGCGCCCGCGCGATCATTCGCCTGCACGCCCACACGCCCACGTGCCTGCACGTATACGCTCATGCTCTCCAATGTTCGCCCGCGCGCGAACTAACGGTTTTCCATCGCGCGGACGGACAGTGTTCCGTCGCGCGAACCGACGGTGTTCCATCGCTCGAACCTACAGTGTTTCTTCGCTCAAACGTCGGCTTATTTCTTGCAGTATCCATTGCTCGTCTATGGGTTATCGCTCGGCGACCACCAGCTCTCGCCCTCCTTCTGCGCTCCTTCGCTCACCTTCGTTTGCGTTCCTGCGTTACCGCGCGTGGGCGCTTCCACGTTCGCCCATGCGCAAATCTTTGAATTACCATCGCGCGAGCTCCAGGGCGATTGCGACCACGATTCCCATTGGGGTTTTCGCAGCATGGCCAGCCTGGCGAGTTCTTCTGGAGTGTATTTCCAGAACACGGCCTCACCCCGTAAACGCAGAGCATGGCACTTGCAAGAATAGGAGAAACTTCAGGGAGATCTGAGCAACACTCCTCTTTCCAGAACCTGGGTTAGCCCTTCCCCGTCATTTCCTGGAAGGATTTTTGGCGGGGGGGCTTTCCGTTCGAGATTTCTCCATCGGACAAGGGGTGACTGCTTACCCCTTCCTCTGGGGGCTTACCAGGTCCTTTCCCTCCTCGGTTACGGCCCGAGGTTTGGTTCAAGGAAGCTACAGGAAGATCATGGGTACTTTCCTCCTCTCGAGCTCAGGCACCTTGGCCATTCGTCGTTAAGTATCTAACTTGCGGACAAGCTCGATGTTGTACCATATGGACGTGCTGACTGAGGGCTTCCTTCGGGTGTCTCATCTGTGGAGGTCGACGACCTCAGACACCCTTCCATCCTTGAGAAGAGTTTGTTTGTGCCCAAGGACAGAGACTTAGACAGCGGCTGTGCGGAGGAAATCGACTTCCGTTTTCACTCCTCCAAGGCGCTTTCTTCCAGACTCTGCAGGGCTCCAGCGCCCTTTTCTTTCAACCACGTCGGCCTAAGTTATCGGCTACGACAACTGGGACAAGGTGTCCAATTGCAGTTCCCTCCTGTCAGGGGGCATAGTCCTAAAAGGAGCGGCAGAGTTCACGAACTCTAGGATTGCAGGTTTTTCGCTGGGAGGATGCTTAAGGTTACTCATCCGAATGACAGCTTCCCGATGCCCATTCCCGCACAATCTTTGTGATCAGCCAAGGATATCGCGCCTGCCGTCTCTGTCAGCGAATTCAGTGTCTCTGAAGCTCTATGCCATAGCGTCAGCAAGAGTTGCCCGGTCGGGCAGAATGATCCATACCTTAGGCGAAGGTCTTCCATAGGATCATCGACGGCTTCACCCCCGGCCTCTTCAGTCGATCCTTTCTTGTAAGGAAGGATCTGAGAGGTCAGTTCCGTAGTCGACCTCTCAGCCCTGATCAAGTTTTTCGAACAAACTTCGGCCAGCGTAGAACAGCAGAATCGATCAGACTGGTAACGAGGCGACAGGACTCCTTAAACCCTGGATCGGAAGGACGGGTACTTTCAGTTTCCATTCCATCCATTTTCCAGGGAGCTCGTCGAATTCAGCCTAGACTGCAAGTATTCCTGCTTATGATGCAGTGTGGATATCCCGCCGTGGCATAGCAGGTTTTTTTCCCCAGAGAACTCTCCCTGCCTTCCTCATGGCCGCTCAGGTCCAGGCTTCCGCCTCCTCTGCTGTTTGGAGGGCTGGTCAACTCCGGTAGGCTCGGGTTCGACCTTCTTCAGCGCCGGGACAAGCTTCCGTATGCTTACCATGAGTGTGGGTTCATGGTATTTTGCTTGGAGCCTTCTCTTCTTCTGCCTCAACATCTGGAGTATCTGGCCATGATATTGAGTCAACGGCCTTACCACGTTGGAAACCCCGCTTCTCGTCCGTCCAGCGAGGTTAAGCAACGTCGGTTCTGGTCGGTACTTGGATGGGTGACCACCTGGGGACGCCAGATTCTGTTACCACATCCTCCGAGCCTTCCTTTCAGTTGACTGTGGCAAGACTGAGGAGAGTCGCAGTACCTGTTCTCAGTCAAGCAGAGCTTTCAGCCCTACCTTGGAACGTTTCCTAGTTCTCCTTTCCTCATTGACCCGTCTATAGTCCGAACGGTCGCCTCAGGATAAGTTACATGTGGGGCGGTCCAAGTTCCGGTGGCTTCAGGCAACGTTTAACTGGACTTCCTGGCCCCTATGGGACCAGCGGAACTATTAGACCTGCAATGGGTGTTGACCTATGGAGCCTCTTGATGGTAGTGGATATTCTCGTCCTTTCCCCACATTCTTGATGCTGTTCTCGGACTCGTCAAAGGAAAGGGGGGGCCATGTTCCGGTCCAGGCCTATGGTCAAGACCTGAAGGATACCTCTCCATCATTCAGGCAGGCTTAGGGGCCTTAGTCTGGCCCCTCTACAGATCCTACAGCTCCTGCCGAGTCGCCCCGTGCGCGTCGACTTCATGATTCTGGCGTATTCTAACCAGCAGGGGACGCATTTTCACACCTTCACATCTTGCAGTAGAGATACCGGGATGATTGAGATTCTCTCAATACCACCATCGGCTCTCTCATTCCAGGCAGGGGAATGTTCTCTCCGACTATCCGAGCAGAGCCTCGTAGAGAGAGTGTACCTGGGGGTCTTTGACCTTGGGTAACCAGCAAGTCCTGGTCTGGGGGACCTGATCGCGACAGCTTGGAACCTCAAGCTTCCGCTGTTCTTCCCCCCAGTCTCAGACCCCGAGACTCTGGCAAGATGCATTCCGGTGATGGTGGGACAACTTCGACGCCTGCGTCTTCCCTCCTTTTTGTCTGTGGACAATGGGTCTCAACAAAACCAGGTTGTCTGTCAACCTTTCAATGGGAGAGCTCCACTGGGACTATGCGCAGAACGGTTTCTGGACACTCTGCTTCCCCTGACGGAACTCCCGGGAGAGCTTCTCCCACGGCGCAGACTACTCAAACAACCACACTGCGACATCTCTCCCGAACCGGGGCGTCGCTTTGGCTTCATGCCTGGAGACACTACGCCTCCTCCTCAAGAAGAGACAACCCGCTACAGTCTCGGTACGGAGGTCGCGTCATCTGCGATAGTCATCCGCAGGGGTCTTCCAGGCAAAGTGAAGAGTCTAAGGTGGTTGGTGCCGTGGTAGATATACCTCTTCCCTTGAGGCCTCTTCTCCAGCAATAACGGTCTTATTGCCTTTCGGCGGGAGGAAACTCCTTTCCGCTCTCGGCAATGAAGCCTGTCGCTCAGCCTTTCCCTGACCTTCAGGCTTTAAGGAATAACTTTTTCCTGTCCGCTGGATCTTTCCTCGCTCATGCGAAGGTACGATCGTCCCTGCCCTAGTCGAAGGAAGACCTCCAACTTGGAGCATGGCTCGGACTTTTAGTCCTTTAAGAGATCTTCTCAAGACCCTTTACAACAGGCCTCGGATTGTATTCCGCCTTGGGTCTCCTGCTCACTCTGGCCACGGCCAGTGTGTAAGCAATCTTCTTGGTCTCGTACGACTCCCCCTTTCTAAGGAAGAGGGGAAGGCAACATTCAGGTTCGCTCCTGAGTTGTTGGCTAGACTCAGAATCTGGGGGTCCCGGCCCTTCGGTCCAATTCCTTCAAGATTTCGAGTCTCCATTCTGTATCTGATGTCCCAAGACCTTCTCTTTCTTGCCAGTAAAGGAATCGAGAGGTTAGCTTTGGGAACAGCTGCAGTTTGTCCTCAGTTGCAGCCAATTTGGGAGCACAAGGAGGACACGGGGAAGAGTCACCAGTATACCTCTTCAGCCCGGACTCAAGGACATTCATCTCGACCTGTCTCCAGACCCTTCCTCGTCACGTCGCCCTACAGCACGATGTTGGATACATCGCAACGTCCCTCGCCTTCGAGTAATACTACTCTGTGACGCAGGTGCTACAAGCTGGAGTCTGGAAGCGTCTAATGACCTTTGCAGCCCGCTTCCTGCAGGGCGTGACCCAGAGGAGTCTCGATACGTTTTCTATCGCTCTGTGGTGGCTACACAACAGCTGATCTAACCTCAGGCTCCTTTTTGGACAGGTAGCAGAAGGTTGAGGGCATTGTTATGAGGTTTTAGTCTGCATGAACGAAAGAAGTATGTCTGGCCCTTATTTCTTTCTTTATCATCCCCTCTACGGGGAGGCAGCATCCTGGTCTCTGCATAGCTGACCTCGAACCTCTGCAGGTAAACCATGAGTCAATACTGTCGCGTCCCCCATACCCTGACGAGGTGGTATTGGGAACGTCTTAACCCAGAGTTCCTTCTGGAAATCCAGGTCAACTGCCTAGGACGGGTCACACTTCTTCCTTCACACACAAACTTATGTAGGCCACACGGTTCCTTGCGGAGCAAGGAGCTTGTGAGGTGCAGGGACTCCTTTTCTCGAGTGCGACTCACTCGGATTCTGAGTCCCCGGGTAAAGCCAGTATGGCTGGGGACTTTCCACCCTTCCTAATGGGTAAGTCACCCATTGTAAATAGCGTGGTTTGTATTTCGGTTACGGAACAAATGACAAATTCGAAGATAATTTGTATTTTTCCTAACCATACAAACCTTAGCTATTTACACATATTTGCCTGCCAGCCCTGTCCCCCAAGACAAGTCCTACCTCTAAGTGAAAGTGAGCATTCATCTGTGTGTGAGGGGGGGAGGGGTAGCTAGCTACCACTCCCCTACCCCCCCCCCCCACTAACTAGTGCGGGGGTAATACACCCTCGTTAAATTCTAATGGCTCGCCATTTCAGCTGCGCTAAAAGGTAAACCCATTGTAAATAGCTAAGGTTTGTATGGTTGGGAAAAATACAAATTATCTTCGAATTTGTCATATTTCAGCTTTGGTCTTCCTTGGGTCTCGAGGGTTCGCCCTCCAAGGAAGCATTACTTGACTACATCCCATTGGGTGCCGCTGTCAAGCAATCGCCGACTTTGGCAGAGGTTGATCGTCTGTCGATTATCGACGTTGTGGTGTCAGAGGTATCCAATGCGGTATCTCCTAATACCTCTGCCTCTTCAAATCCCACAGTAGCTGAAGGCTTAGTTTCTCCCTTTCCTGCTCAACCAACGTGGGAGAGACTAAGTCCAACAGTCTCTCCTGCTGTTGTTGCTTCCCCTCGGGGGAGTTCACTTACAGAGACTCCTCTTCGGAGGACTGCAGAAGGTCAGCTTGCTGATCCAACGGCCCCCTGAGGGCGTATCCGTCGTAAGGCTCGCCTTCCTCTTTGCCAGAGAGGCCTTCCTTCATCTGTGGTGAGGAGGCGCCTCTTTGGTTCATCATCTCCGTTGCAGTCTGCCGCAGAGGAGCCTCGTCAGCGTTCACCAACTGTTCCTGCTATGGTCTTGGACCTCTCGGCGGATCGTTCGCGATCCCCTTCGGTGGAAGGTCGTCCTTTCAAAGGACACGTCGACCTTCCACCCGACAGACCTGCTGACCTGCCGTCGCCGTTCCTGAGAGCTGATGCGCGCTACGCGCCTACGAAACCTGACTTGCATGCTCGTCAGGCATCGAACCCTATTACGGGACATCAAGGGCGTATGCGCCATCGCACGCATACGTCTCTTATGCGCCATGCTAATGATGGGCATGCGCGCCAACGTTCTCCTGCGCGCCAGCGCTCACCTGCACGTCAGTGCGCCACTAACCCCCTGCGGGCCAGCAACCTCCTGCACGCCAGCGCTCTCCAACTCGTCAGCGCTCTCCCGCGTGCCAGCGCCGACGCACAACGATCTCTCCTGTGCGCCCACGATCTTCGGATCTGGGCGCTGTCGGGAAGTCAAAGAAGACTTCTCCTACGCACCAGCGCTCGCCAACGCGCCAACTGCTGTCTCCAGTGCGCCATGGCGCAGTCACGCGCAGTTACCCTCTCGCTCCCACGAGGATATGCGCCCGCGCCCATCCTCTCCTGCAGTTGCGCGCCACCATACTGACGCGCGCTCACAGGATGCGCACCCATGCGCACAGGCTCCAACTGCGCGCCAGGGGTATCTCTCCTGCGCGCGCGCCCTACATCTACTGGGGCGCGCGAACTCTCGCCCGCGTTTCCAACGACCTGATCCTGCACGCCCGCGTTTCCAACGACCTGATCCTGCACGCCCGCGCACGCAATCAGTCTCCTGCGCGCTCTCCTGTGTACCCACGGTCTCCCCCGCGTGCTCCTACGCGCCATCACTCTCCTGCGCGCCCTCGCAATCGCGCGCGCGCTAGTCTCCCACCCGCGACACCTAGTATTCTCCTTCGCACGAGCACCATTCCGCGCCCCCGCGCAAGGCTGCTGGACAACGCACGGCAAGGTCGCCATCGCTGCATTCCCCTCCCCGCAAGCGCATAAGCGCGCATTGCGGCGGAATGGAAACATCCAGAAAGGTGCAGGATCCCTTTTTCTTCTTTTCAGGCAAATCCCCCTATGGAAACTCCTCCTAGGGATCCGTCGATCCCTGTCCCTCCAGAGGGAGTGTCTGATAGCGCGTCTGTCAGTCAACAACCATGGTTTGGTGCGCTAATCAGAGCAGTTACGCCTGCTTTCAAGCCTGTTCTCTCTGAGTTAGGTCACAGATCCTTGGCTTTTTCTACCCCGCTGAAGAGAAAAAGAGGAGTTCCGGACGCGGTGACTTCTCCGAGAGCTAAGTTGACTCTTCGCAAGACTTTGAGGCAGGTTCCTTCACCCCCCCAGACTTTTTCTCCTTCCCTGTCGGACGAGGACGGGAAGAAACTTTCCCCCATCGCACCAATGAAGGAAACCTCACCTCCCGTTGAAAAGTCTTCCCGGGTAGGGGCTGAAAGGAACTTACCACCGTCTATGTTAGAGTCCTACATCCTTCCCAGGAAGTTGTCGAAGGACTCGAAGACGGTACCAAAATCCTCGACAAGACTTAGGACAGAGCCAGCTAGCCACTCAGAGAACGTCCGCGAATCTCCTCAAGAAGAGCCTTTGGGGACAGGAGACCTCGCAGCAAGTCCAACATCCGGAGGAGAACTACAAGAGTCAGAGCATGCATTTTGGCAGGTTCTGACTCTTATGAGGGCTCTCAATGGGTTTGCCGACCCAGAGATCCCCCTCGAGAGGGCAAAAACACGGTCTTGGACCGCGTGTTTGGCACTCAAAAACCTTTTAAGACTAGTGCGGCCCTGTCCTGGTCTCAGGAGGTTAAGAGTACCAAGGACAAGATCGCTGTTCAGCTCTCTGAGTTGTCCTCCTCCAACCGTTCCAGTGCCGGCAACAAGCTTCTCCCACCTCCTCGCGTACAGCAAAGGAGGTACTTCGAGATTCGTTGGAAGAGCTTACCAGGGGAGTCCCTCATGAGAAACTCTCCAACCGACAGGTCTCGTTCTCGGCAACCGAGATCCTTAACCAGGAGAAGGTTGCGAAGTGTGCTATGCAAGCCACTTCGTGGCTGGATATCTGGTTAGGGACCTTAGGTATCCTGATACGCTCTGAGGACTTCTCCAAAGAACGTACCAGGAAAGCTATGGAGACGTTCCTCCTCTCAGGCACTCGCACGATCGAGTTTCTGGTCCACCAAGTCTCGAACTTGTGGGCAAACACCATCCTGAAACGTCGGGATGCGGTGGCTGAGAGGTTCCATCAAAAGGTCCCTAGCACCGAGATAAATAGGCTCAGGCATTCTTCCTTAGAAGGAACGAACTTGTCTGAGCCTAAGAATGTGGAACAGGCCGCTGAGAGGTGGAGGAAGTCCTACCAAGACTCCCTCCTTCGTAGGGCTTTGACATCTAAGCCCTATAAGCCTCCACACCCCAGCAGTCCCGTCCGACCAAGACCACAAAACCGACGGCAGCAGCGAAGACAGTGGTGTCTAAGCCCTAGGCAAAAAGTCCTCCAGAGGAGGTAAGAATCCTAGAGGGAGCAGCCGAGGCCGCAAACGTTAGGATTGGCAGTCCTTCTGCATGTCCACCAGTTGGGGGATGCCTACAAAGTTGTGCAGACAGGTGGCAACAACTCGGGGCCGATTCTTGGACGATTTCCGTAATCAGTCAGGGATATCGCGTCTCATTCACAACATCTCCACCTCCCCTGACGACGAATCCAGTGTCATTGAGCTCCCTTGCCATGGGATCAGCAAGGGGGCAAGCCCTTTGGTCAGTAGTCCAGACCCTGTTGAAGAAGGGGGCTTTCCAAGAGGTCCTCGACGAATCTCCAGGCTTCTTCAGTCGACTTTTTCTTGTAAAGAAGGCGTCTGGAGGCTGGAGACCAGTCATCGACCCCTCAGCTCTGAACAAGTTTGTCAAACAAACTCCTTTCAGCATGGAGACGGCGGACACTGTCAGACTAGCAGTAAGACCGCAAGACTTCTTGTGCACACTGGACCTAAAGGACGCGTACTTCCAGATCCCAGTCCATCCGTCTTCAAGGAAGTACTTAAGATTCAACCTAGACAACAAGGAGTACCAGTTCAAGGTGCTGTGTTTCGGTCTTTCCACAGCACCACAGGTTTTCACCAGAGTGTTCACCCTGATATCTTCATAGGCACACAGGATTGGCATCCGTCTCCGTTATCTGGACGACTGGCTGGTCCTAGCAGACTCAGTGTCATCCCTTCTTCAACACCGGGACAAACTTCTGGGACTTTGCCAGGATCTGGGGATCATCGTAAATCTCGAGAAGTCCTCTCTGCTTCCCCCTGAAAGACTGGTATATCTAGACATGGTTACAGACACCAATCTCCACAAAGCCTTCCCATCAGACGACAGGATAGCAAGGCTGAGGAAAGTCGCAAGCCCTTTTCTCAGACGATAAGAACTTCCAGCCCAATCGTGGTTATGTCTCCTCGGTCATCTTTCATCATTGGCTCGTCTAGTTCCCAACGGCCGCCTCAGGATGAGATCCCTCCAGTGGCGACTCAAGTCCCGGTGGAATCAAGGTTACGATTCTCCGGACGTCCTGATCCCTATGGGACCTGCGGAACGGACGGACCTCCAGTGGTGGGTGACAGACGAGAACCTACGAAGAGGAGTAGATCTTCTCGTTGTCCCCCCGGATTTGATGCTGTTTTCGGACGCCTCAAAGAAAAGGGTGGGGGGGGGGGCCACCTACTGCACCACAGGACCTCAGGCCTGTGGTCAGAATCAGAAAAGTGCCTCCATATAAATCTTCTAAAGATGAAGGCCGTCTTTCTGGCCCTTCAACAGTTCCAACAAAACCTGGCGGGTCACTCTGTGGTGGTGATGAGCGACAACACCACAGTAGTGGCTTACATCAACAAACGAGGAGGTACCTTTTCGAAGCAACTATCCCATCTTGCAGTAGAGATACCGAGATGGGCCGAAGTCCACTCGATTCCACTATCAGCACGTTTCATTCCAGGCAAAAGGAATGTGCTCGCTGACAATATGAGCAGAGCGTCTGAGATAGTGAGTACCGAGTGGTTTTTGGATTATCTAGTAGCCAACAAAGTCCTGACTTTGTGGGGTTCTCCAACTGTGGATCTGTTCGCAACAGCTCTGAACTTCAAACTTCCGCTGTACTGCTCCCCAGTGCCAGACCCCAAGGTTCTCTGGCAAGATGCTTTCCAACAACGGTGGGACAACGTTGACGTTTACGTCTTTCCCCCGTTCTGTCTGATGAGGAGGCTGCTCAACAAGACCAGAACATCGGTCAATCTTTCGATGACCCTCATAGCTCTGCTATGGCATCACGCAGAATGGTTTCCAGACCTTCTGCAACTCCTAACGGAGCTACCGAGAGAGCTCCCTCCACGGCACAATCTACTCAGACAACCACATGCCAACATCTTCCATAAAGCCGTAGCTTCGCTACAACTTCACGCCTGGAGACTATCCAGCATCTCCTCGCTGAGAGAGGATTTTCGTAACAAGTTGGGTCAGGATGTCTGAACATCTATGAAAGTCATCCGCTGCTGTCTACCAGGCAAAGTGGAAAGTCTTCTGTGGTTGGTGTCGTGGAAGGGGTATCTCCACTCGATGCCACTATTCCAACAATAGCGGAGTTCTTCGTGTATTTGCGGGAAGAAATGTGCCTTTTGGTATCGGCAGTGAAAGGCTATCGCTCAGCCTTAAGTCTAGCCTTTAGGCTCAAAGGAATGGACATTTCATCTTCCCTGGAACTTTCCCTACTCATACGAAGTTATGAACTTACCTGCCCTCAGTCGGAAGTGAGACCTCCTCCATCGAACGGGATTCGAGTTCTCAGGTCTCTTAAGAGACCTCCCTATGAACCATTACGCCAGATTTTAGATCGCCACCTAACCTGGAAGACGGTGTTCCCATTAGTTTTGGCTTCGGCCAAGCGTGTTAGCGAACTTAATGGTCTCTCGTATGACATCACACATTCAAGGGGATGGGGGGAGGTAACGTTCAGATTTGTCCCTGTGTTTATTGCTAAGACTCAGAATCCGGGAGTAGCGGATCCTCGATCTGACTCCTTCCAGATTTCTAGTCTCCGTTCTGTAACAGATGACCCAGACCATCTCCTACTGTGCCCAGTAAGGAGTTTGAGGCCATATCTTAAAAGAACAGCTGCAGTTCCTCCTCATGTCCCAGCTTTATCCATTAGCACAGGGAGGACTAAGAGGAGGGTCACTAAGAACACCATCTCTGCATGGATTCGTAGGGTATTCATCTGGCCCTGAATCCAGATCCTCCTCCGTCACGTCGCCCTAGAGCGCATGATATTAGGGGCATAGCTACATCCCTGGCCTTCAAAAAGAATTTTTCAGTGACGCAGGTCCTTTAAGCTGGGGTGTGGAAGCGTCAGACAACCTTCACAGCCCATTACCTGGAAGACGTGACCCACAGGAGGCTCGATACGTTCTCTATCGGCCTTGTGGTGACTGCACAACAGCTGGTTTAAAACCTCAAGCTCCTTATTGGACAAATAGCAGAAGGTTGAGGGCATTGTTACCCGGTTTTAGTCTGCATGAATGAAAAGGTTTGACTGGCCCTTATTCTTTTCTTCATCCTCCCCTCTCTTGGGGAAAGCAGCATCTTGGGTTCTCTGCATAGCTGACCTCAAACCACTGCAGGTAAACCATGTTTCCTTGTGTTCCTAGTATTAAGTTAATACTGTCACGTCCCCATACCCTGACGAGGTGGTATTGGGAAAGTCCTAGTCGACAAGTTTCCATCTAAAGAACTTCATATCAACTTCCTAGGACGAGTCACACTTATTTATGCCTTTACGCACAGCTTGCATAGGCCTCAGTCCTTGCGTAGCAAGGTTCTAGCTAGGTGCAGGGACTCCTTGTTTCTTGGGTGCTGACACACTCAAATAACGAGTCCCTGGACAAAGCCAAAAAACCAGTACTGGCTGGGACGTCCACCCTTCCTAATGGGTGAGTCAGCTCTATTAAATAGCGTGGTTTGTATGTCAGTTACGGAACCAATGACAAATTCGTAGATAATTTGTATTTTTCCTAACTATACAAAACTTGCCCGCCAGCTCTTGAAGTCCTACCTCCAAGCAAAGTGAGCTCTAGCACAGGTGTGTTTGAGGAGGGGCGGGGGGGGGGGGGGGGGGGTTGAGTAGCAAGGTACCCTCCCCTACCCCTGCTAACTAGCGGTGTGGGTAGTAAACCCTCGTTAAATTTTAATGGCTCGTCATTTCAGCTACGCCGAAAGTAATACACTACCCCTATTAAATAGCTAAGGTTTGTGTAGTTAGGAAAAATACAAATTATCTACGAATTTGTCATATTTCTTAGATGATAACCAGCAGTTTTTATTACATCATTTATTTAGTCCTTTAGAGACAGGTTACAGTCGAGAAATACACCTAGATCTCGAACTTTACTAGATATCGGCACTGAGTCATTATTTATGTTCATTTGAATATCACCTAAGTTTCTCACGCTGTTTCTCTTGCCCACCACCATGAATTCATTTTTGTTCTCATTTAATTTTAAATTTCTTCTATTCTCTAACACTATCAATGATTCGGTTTAGAGTTTCAGTAGTGTTATGTATATCATTTATGGAGAAGTAACATTTTGTGTCATCTGCAAATAGTTTGAACCTCACGCCATGCCTTTGTAGCATTTTCGATAGACCAATAGTATAGTTGCAAAATAAGATTGGGCCAAGTACACTCCCCTGGGGTACCTCTCTGTTTAAGGGTTCATATGATGAATAAGAGTTTCCAATTTGTTCATAGTAATTTCTACCAACTAAGTAATCTTTTAGGTATTCGAAGGCTTGATCTTCAACTCCGATGGACCGTAGATCATTCAGTAGCAATTCATGCACAACTGTATCAAAAGCAGCACTGAGATCGAGCAGTATTAAGATACCACATTTAGTTTCATCTATCATTTCTAGCATATCATTTACAACAGAGCAGACGGCTGTCTCCTTAAAGTATAGTTCTCTGTAAGCAGATTGGTTGTCAGGCAAAGCTTCTATTACTTCTAAGTGACTGACTAGTTGTTCAAGAATTACATATTCAAGCACTTATAACTCCTCCTAGGGATCGGTCGATCCCTTTCCTTCCAGAGGGAGTATCTGACAGCGCAGCCGTCAGCCAGTAGCCTTGGTTTGGGACACTGATCAGAGCGGTCATGCAGGCATTTAAGCCTGTTTTCCCTGACCTGGGCCACAAATCCTTGGCAGCTTCTACTCACCTGAAGAGGAAAAGAGGAGTTTCAAATGTGGTAACTTCTCCGAGGGCAAAGCTGACTCCACGTAAGTCCTTGAGGCAGGCCTCCTCACCCCCCCAGACTTTTTCTCCCTTCCCTTCGGACAAAGACTTCCCGTCCTCAGGGGAGTCACGTGAGGTGAGGCATTACCCCATCGCAGCAATGAGGGAAACCCCACCGCACGCTGGTAAGTCTTCTCGGGTAGGGGTGGAGAAGAGCCTACCACCGTCGTTGTTGGAGTCTTGCATCCCTCCCAGGAGGGAGTCGAAGGACTCCAAGACGGTACCAAAGTCTTCATCAAGGCTTAGACCGGAATCATCTAGTCACTCGGAGAACGTCCGCGAGTCCCCCAAGAAGAGCCTTTGGGGACGGGAGACTTCGCTGCTAGTCCTTCAGTAGGAGAGCTGCAGGAGTCAGAACACGCGTTCTGGCAGGTTCTGACCCTTATGAGGAATCTCAATGGGTTTGCTGACCCAGAGATTCCTCCTCGTGAGGGCAAAGACACGGTCTTGGACCAAGTCTTTGGGACTCAAAAACCCTCGAAGGCCAGTGCGGCTTTGCCCTGGTCTCAAGGAGTCAAGAGTGCCAGAGACAAGATCGAAGTCCAGCTCTCCGAGCTTGCCTCCTCCAGCCGATCCAGCGCCGGCAACAAGCTCCTCCCACCTCCTCGTGCCCAACAGGGGAGGTACTTCGACATCGTAGGGGAGACTTGTTTGGCTCTTCCCCTTCACCATTCGTTGGAAGAGCTTACCAGGGGAGTCCCTCTTGAGAGACTCCAACCGGCAGGTCTCGTTCTCGGCAACAGAGATCCTTAGCCAGGAGAAGGTGGCGAAATGTGCCATGCAGGCCACTTCGTGGCTGGATATCTGGCTAGGGACCTTAGGTATCCTGATACGTTTGGAGGATTTATCCAAAGAAAGTACCAGGAAGGCTATGGAGACCTATTTACTCTCGGGCACTAGCACGATTGAGTTTCTAGCCCTCCAAGTCTCGAACTTGTGGGCTAACACCATCTTGAAACGTCGGGATGCCTTGTCTGAGAGGTTCCATCAAAAGGTCCCTAATACCGAAATCAGCAGGCTCAGGCATTCTTCCGTTATGGGAAAAAACTTGTTTGAGCCTAAGGATCAGGAGCAGGTCGCTGAGAGGTGGAGGAAGTCCAACCAGGACTCTCTCCTACATAGGGCTCTGACATCAAAGCCCTATAAACCTCCAGCACCCCAGCAGCCATGCCCTACCAAGACCACGAAACAGGCAGCGGCAGCGAAGACGGTGGTGTCTAAGCCCTTTCCTGTCAAGGACAAGAAAGGCAAAAAGTCCTCCAGGGGATGAAAGAGTCCCAGAGGGAGCGGCCGAGGCCGCAATCGCTAGGATTGGCAGTCCCCCTGCATATCCACCAGTGGGGGGATGCCTACAAAGTTGCGCGAACAGGTGGCAGCAACTCGGGGCCGATTCCTGGACGATTTCCGTAATCAGTCAGGGATATCGCGTCCCGTTCACAACATCTCTACCTCCCCTGACAGCGGATCCAGTGTTGTTGAGCTCCCTTGCCATGGGATCGGCAAGGGGTCAAGCCCTTCGAGCAGAAGTCCAGACCATGTTGAAGAAGGGCGCTTTCCAAGAGGTCCTCGACGGATCTCCAGGCTTCTTCAGTCGACTCTTTCTTGTAAAGAAGGCGTCTGGAGGCTGGAGACCAGTCATTTACCTCTCGGCTCTGAATAAGTTTGTCAAGCAAACTCCGTTCAGCATGGAGACCACTGACACGGTCAGACTAGCAGTGAAACCGCAATACTTCATGTGTACACTGGATCTGAAGGACGCGTACTTCCAGATCCCAGTCCATCTGTCTTCAAGGAAGTACTTAAGATTCAGCCTAGACAACAAGGTTTACCAGGTGCTGTGTTTCGGTCTCTCCACAGCACCACACGTTTTCACCAGAGTGTTCACCCTAATATCGTCGTGAACACACAGGATTGGCATCCGTCTCCTCCGTTATTTGGACGACTGGCTGATCCTAGCAGACTCAGAGTCAGCCCTTCTTCGACACCGAGACAAACTTCTGGGACTTTGCCAAGATTTGGGGATCGTGGTAAATCTCGAGAAGTCCTCTCTGCTTCCCACTCAAAGACTAGTATACCTAGGCATGATCATAGACACCAATCTCCACAAAGCCTTCCCATCAGACGACAGGATAGCAAGGCTGAGGAGGGTCGCAAGCCCTTTCCTCAGACGAGAAGAACTTCCAGCCCAATCGTGGTTACGTCTCCTCGGTCATCTTTCATCATTGGCTCGTCTAGTTCCCAACGGCCGCCTCAGGATGTGATCCCTCCAGTGGCGACTCAAGTCTCAGGGGAATCAGAGTTACGATTCCCCGGACGTCATGATCCCTATGGGACCTGCGGAACGGACGGACCTCCAGTGGTGGGTGACAGACGAGAACCTGCGAAGAGGAGTGGATCTTCTCGTCCTCCCCCGGATTTGATGCTGTTTTCGGACGCCTCAAAGAAAGGGTGGGGGCCCACATTCTGCAACACAGGACCTTAGGCCTGTGATCAGAATCATCAAAGTGCCTCCATATAAATCTGCTAGAGATGAAGGCCGTATTCCTGGCCCTTCAACAGTTCCAACAATACCTGGCGGGTCACTCTGTGGTGGTGATGAGCGACAACACCACAGTAGTGGCTTACATCAACAAGCAAGGAGGTACCTTTTCAAAGCAGCTATCCCATCTCGCAGTAGAGATACTGAGATGGACCGAAGTCCACTCGATTCCACTATCGGCACGTTTCATTCCAGGCAAGAGGAATGTGCTCACTGACAGTCTGAGCAGAGCGTCTGAGATAGTGAGTACTGATTGGTCTTTCGATCATCTAGTAGCCAACAAAGTCCTGACTTTGTGGGGTCCCCCGACTGTGGATCTGTTCGCGACAGCGTTGAACTTCAAGCTTCCGCTGTACTGCTTCCTAGTCCCTGATCCCAAGGCGCTCTGGCAAGATGCCTTCCAACAACGGTGGGACAACATTGACGTGTACGCCTTTCCCCCGTTCTGTCTGATGACCCTTATATATCCGGTATGGCATCACGCGGAATGGTTTCCGGACCTTCTGCAACTCCTAACAGAGCTTCCGAGAGAACTCCCTCCGCGACACGAGCTACTCAGACAACCACACGCCAACATCTTCCATAAAGCCGTAGCTTCACTACGACTTCACGGCTGGAGACTACCCAGCATCTCCTCGCTGAGAGAGGATTTGCGCTACAAGTTGCGGTTAGGATGTCTGAACATCTGCGAAAGTCCTCCGCATCTGTCTATCAGGCAAAGTGGAAAGTCTTCTGTGGTTGGTGTCGTGGAAAGGGTATCTCTCCACTCGATGCCACTATTCCAGCAATAGCGGAGTTCTTCGTGTATTTGCGGGAAGAAATGCACCTTCCAGTCTCGGCGGTGAAAGGCTATCGCTCAGCCTTAAGTCTAGCCTTCAGGCTCAAAGGAGTGGACATTTCTTCGTCGCTGGAATGAGACCACCTCCATGGAAAGTGGTTCGAGTTCTCAGGTCTCTTAAGAGACTTCCCTACGAACCAATATGCCAGGCTTCAGATCGCCACCTAACTTGGAAATCGGTGTTCCTGCTAGCTTTGGCCTCGGCCAAGCGAGTGAGTGAACTTTATGGTCTCTCATATGACATCGCCCATTCAAGGGGATGGGGGGAGGTAACGTTCAAATTCGTCCCTGAGTTTATTGCTAAGATTCAGAATCCCGGGGGTGCGGGACCCTCGGTTCGTCTCCTTCCAGATTTCAAGTCTCCGTTCTGTAACAGATGACCCAGACCATATCCTACTGTGCCCAGTAAGGAGTCTGAGGCTATATCACAAAAGAACGGCTGCATTCCGTCCCCAGGTGCAGGCATTGTTTGTGAGCACTGGCAGGACTAAGAGGAGGGTCACCAAGAACACCATCTCGGCATGGATTCGTAGGGTGATTCATCTGTCCCTGAATCCAGACCCTCCTCCGTCACGTCGCCCTAGAGTACATGACGTCAGGGGCGTAGCTACATCCCTGGCCTTCAAGAAAAATTTCTCAGTGACGCAGGTGCTCCAAGCTGGGGTGTGGAAGCGTCAAACGATCTTCACAGCCCACTATCTGAAAGACGTGACCCACAGGAGGCTCGATACGTTTTTTATCGGACCTGTGGTGGCTGCACAACAGCTGGTTTAAAACCTCAGGCTCCATAATGGACAAGTAGCAGAAGGTTGAGGGCATTGTTACCCGGTCTTAGTCTGCATGAATGAAAAGGTATGTCTGGCCCTTATTCTTTTCTTCATCCTCCCCTCTCTTGGGGAAAGCAGCATCCTGGGTTCTCTGCACAGCTGACCTCAAACCACTGGAGGTAAACCATGTTTCCCTGTGTTCCTAGTATTAAGCTAATACTGTCACGTCCCCATACCCTGACGAGGTGTTTTTGGGAGAGTCCTAGCCTAAAGTTTCCATCTAAAGGACTACAGGTTAACTTCCCAGGACAAGTCACACTTTATACCTTCACACACAGCTTACGTAGGCCGCAGCCCTTGCTTAGCAAGGTTCTAGCGAGGTGCAGGGACTTCTTATTGTTGAGTGCTGACACACTCAGATACTGAGTCCCCGGGCAAAGCCAAAAGCCAGTACTGGGCGGGACTTTCCACCCTACCTAATGGGTGAGTCACCCCTATTAAATAGCGTGGTGTGTATGTCAGTTACGGAACAAATGACAAATTCGTAGATAATTTGTGTTTTTCCTAACTATACAAACCTTAGCTATTTAATCAAACTTGCCTGCCAGCCCTATCCCCCTTGAAATCCTACCTCTAAGCAAAGTGCGCTCAAGCACAGGTGTGTGTGAGGGGTTGGGGGGGGGGGGTTAGCAAACTACCCTCCCTACCCCCTCCCCCCTCCCCGCTAACTAGCAGTGTGGGTAGTAAACCCTCGTTAAAATTCTAATGGCTCGTCATTTCAGCTACGCCAAAAGTAATAACCCCTATTAAATAGCTAAGGTTTGTATATTTAGGAAAAATACAAATTATCTACGAATTTGTCATATTTCAGAACTGGTGTGACTATAGCCATTTTGAACTTTTAAGTAATAGATTGCAAAGAGTTGCTGTTGATGGGCACCATAGTGACTATAGGAATGTGATATCTGGTGTTCCTCATTGTAGTGTTCTTGGCCCATCACTTTTCATATACAGTATATACGCATGACGTATGGTTTGGTCTAGAAAACAAGTTTGTGGGTGTATGTATTATAGTGGCCACTTGGATGTTTGATTATGGCTAATTTCGAATACAGCAGTGTAAAGGGGGTTGCAGGGTGGTGTTAACCCCTCCCCCCCACCACCATTAGGTGAGTAGGTAAGGACTCATAGGTTAGGTTTTGGGGGGGGGGGGGGAAGTTTAGTTTACTTGATGTCCATTTTTAATCCACACTGGAGTAACTGGCCGCTGATATACAAAGGCTCCCAAGATTGTTGCATATGCATCGATTCCATCTCCTGAATGTAGATCTGGGGTTGCTGAATCTCTTAATAGAGATCTAGCTGAAATTAGTGCATGGTACAAATTATAGGGTATGACAAACCTCAAAGTATGATTGTAAGTAGGCCAAGGATCGTGGCTCCTCAACATCTGGATCTCAGCATTGATAATGTTTCTTTAACTTTGTATGACTTTTAGAATTTTAGGTGTGATTCTTGACAGCAAATTTACTTTTGAGAAACACATTATGCCTGTGTCGGTATTACTGTATACTCGGACAAGGAAACCTTTCCTAGTAAAAACCAACTTGTTCCGTAACTGGAATACAAACCACGCTTTGTTCCGTAACCGAAATACAAACCACGCTATTTAATTAGGGTATTACTTTCGTCGTAGCTGAAACGACGAGCCATTAGATTTTTAACGAGGGTTTACTACCCTCTCGCTAGTTAATGAGGGGGTAGGGAGGGGTAGCTAGCTACCCCTCCCCCCCCAACACACCGGTGAATAGCTCACTTTGCTTTTGGCTCGGGTGATGAACAGACGTGTCTGCTCACACCCTCGCTTATTGACAGCCTTAATCTTTTTGCTTTTTTTTTCAGTGTGTGTTTGGAAGTTGGCCTCTACCATTATATGGAAGTGCCCCGGATTACCTGACCGCCCTTGTGGCACTTATATGTCGGCGGTCGAAACTGACTCTCACACCTTATGCCTGTTAAACTGACCCTCCCACCTTATGTCCGTTCTGCAGGGGCCAACGGTGTGACAAGGACAAAGTATGCAGTGAGTGTAGGGAGTGGTCTACCTTCCAGTGGGAGAGGTTTTCCCTGCGCCGGAAGAAGAAGTCCAAAAGGGATCTTTCTCCTTCAAGGGTTTCTTTGAAGAAAGAAAAATCCAGGAACTCTTCTTCCGTAGCCCGAAGCTCCCGCTCGAGCGGCCTCTTCCGAGAGACCGTCGAGTGGTAGCGTAGGCCGTACTTTTGTTGACCGACCTCGGGGTTCGGGAGAGGGAGTTGCCTCCCATAGCGAGGCAGCTCCTCCTCCTCCCTCGGGGGAGGATTTATCTTATAATTCTGTGAATAATGATGATTTGTTGCAGCTTTGGGCTCCCTTGGGGCTCAAGGGCTCGCCCTCCAGGGAAGCCCTGTTTGACTTGATCCAGTTGGGGGCTGCTGTCAAACAGTCGCCGGTGATAGCGGAGGTTGACCCTTTGTCTATTGTCGACGTTGTTGTGGGTCAAACCCCTGCCTTGGTTCCCGATGCAGCTGAAGGCTTAGTTCCTCCCTCCGAACATCCTTCGAGGGAGGAGCTAAGTCCTACGGTCTCTCCTGCAGGTGATTCTCCACCTCGGGGGAGTTCACTGACAGAGACTCCTCTTCGGAGGACTGATGATGGTCTGCCTGCCGCCCCTAGAGGACCTATCCGTCGGAAGGCTCGCCTTCCCTTTCGCCGTAGAGGTCTTCCTTCTCCTCACAAGAGAGTTAGGAGGCGCCTCTTCGGCTCTTCACCATCGCAGTCCCCCGCAGAGGATCCTCCTCGCTGTGCTCCGACCATTGCAGTTGCATCTTTGGACCTCTCTGCCGATCGTTCTCCTACGCCTGCCAGACCTTTGCACCTGCCGTCTCCGTTCCTGGCTGCTGACGCACGTTGGGCGCCCACGCATCCCGTTTTCCAACGGGCACCGGTCCCTTCGGGGCATAAGCGCCAGGTATCCCCTGCACTTCAACATTCTCCTGCGGTGAAGCTTTCTCTACGTAGAACTTCATCTTCGGAGACAACGCCTCAGAGACCTCCTGCAGCTGAGATTTCTCTCCATTGTTCTCCTGCTCTCCTGCTCACCAGCACTCACCTGCTCGCCAGCGCTCACCTGTGCGCCAGCGCTCTCCTGCTCGCCAGAGCTCTCCTGTTCGCCAGCGGTCTTCTCCTCGCTAGCGTACAGCAGCGCGCCCTCATCCTGATGCGCGCCCCGCGCGCCCACGATCTCCTGCGCGCCAGCGTTTGCCTGCACGCCATCGTTCGCTTGTGCGCCCACGATCTCCAGATCTGGGCACAAGAAGGAAGTCTAAAGCTTATCCGTCTCTTCAGCGTCAGCCATCGCCTACGCACCATTGTGCGCAGACACCAGATCCTGCTGCGCACCCTTCTGTTCGCCCACTCGCTAGGGGGAACACCCCTGCGCGTGGGCGCTCGCCTAGAGCTCGCCGAAATCCTGCTCGCCCATGCACTCGCGAACCATCTCCTTCACGCATGCAATCGCTTGCACCTCCGCCTGCGCTTCCTGATTCTTTGGATCACGCTTCTGCGCGCCCTCGATCTCCTGAGCGCCCGCGTGCTCCTACGCCCACGCGCCCTCTCGCCATCCCGGAGATCCCCTACGCACCCGTGCGCACCCTCTCCTGTGTGCAGTCGCTCTCCTGCACGCCCTACGCGCCATCGCTCGCCCACGCGCGCCCTCGCCATCATCCTCGCGCCCGCACGAGCGACCGAGTAGGATTCCATCGCGCGATCGGGAGGCACAGCGACCGTGTGAGCTATCGCGCGATCGGGAGGCACAGCGACCGTGTGAGCTATCGCGCGATCGGGAGGCACAGCGACCGTGTGAGCTATCGCGCGAGCTACCACACAAGCCTGCAGGAACGACAGCAGCCAGTTCATCCTCACTCCCCCCCCCCCCCCCCCCCGCAAGCGCAGACCAGCGTGCTCGCAGGAGGAAGGGAAATCGCCAGATGGGTCCAGAAACCAACCACCTACTTCCTTTTCCTTCCAGGCAGGTCCAGCAGTTGTGTCACAAGGATCACCCGATCGCCTTCCCTTCAGAGGGAGTTTCTGACAGCGCTGCTGTCAGTAAGCAGCCATGGTTTGCATCCCTCATCAGAGCTGTTGTGCAGATTGTCAAACCTGCCTTCGCTGAGATGGGGCTCAAAACTATGGCGGCTCCGACCCCACTGAAGAGAAAGAGAGGAATAGAAACCGTGGTTACTTCTCCGAGGGTCAAGCTGGCCCCTCGGACATCCTTGAGGAAGGCTCCCTCTCCCCCCCAGACGTTTTCTCTCTCTCCCGTGGATGAGCCTTTTCCGTCCTCGGGGGAATCAGACGAGGTGAGGCGTTCTCCCATTGCACTAATGGGAGAAACCCCACCTCGCGCTGGAGAATCGTCCCTGGTGGGAGCAGAGAGGAGCCCTCAGACGTCGTTGGAGTCCTGTATTCCTCCCAGGAGGGAACTCAAGGATTCCAAGACTGTACCTAAGTCATCCTCAAGGATCCGTCCAGAACCTACTAGATCCGCGGAGAACGTCCATGTGTCCCCCCAAGAAGAGCCTTTGGGGACGGGAGACTTCTCTGCCAGTTCACCAGGAGGGGAGCCACTAGAGTCAGAGCATGCCTTCTGGCAAGTCCTGACACTGATGAGGCATCTCAACAGGATCCCCGATCCTGAGATGCCTCCTCGCGAGGCCAAGGACACGGTCCTGGACCGAGTCTTTGGCACCCAGAAACCCACTAAGGCCAGTGCAGCTTTGCTCTGGTCCCAAGGTGTGAAGAGTGCCAGGGATAAGGTCGAGGGCCAGCTCTCCGAGCTCGCCTCCTCCAGCCATTCCATGGCTGGCAACAAACTCCTCGCATCCAACAGAGGAGGTACTTCGAGATCTTGGAGGAGGCTTGTTTAGCTCTTCCGTTGCACCACTCTGTGGAAGAGCTTACTAAGGGAGTCCCTCTTGAGAGTCTCTCCAGCCGTCAAGTGACTTTCTCAACGACTGAGATCATAAGCCAGGAGAAAGTCGCGAAGTGTGCCATGCAGGCTACTTCGTGGCTTGACCTGTGGCTGGGATCTCTTGGCATCCGGTTGCGATCCGAAGATTTGTCTAAGGAGAGCACCAGGAAGGCACCAGGAAGGCCTTGGAGACCTTCCTCCTCTCGGGCACACTCACCATTGAGTTTCTGGCCCATCAAGTCTCGAACTTGTGGGCCAACTCAATCCTGAAACATTGTGATGCGGTGGCTGAGAAGTTCCACGCGAAGGTCCCAGCCGTCGAGGTCAGCAGGCTCAAACATTCTTCCCTTCTAGGGAAGAACCTGTTCGAGCCTAAAGACTTGGAGCAGGCAGCCGAGAGGTGGAGGGTCCAACCAGGACTCCGTCCTTCATAGGGCTCTTATATCTAAGCCCTATAAACCTCCGGCACCTCAACAACCTCGCCCGCCCAAGACAACGAAACTTGCTGTGGCAGCGAAGGCAACGGTGTCGAAGCCTTTTCCTGTCAAAGACAGGAAAGGCAAAAAGTCCTCCAGGGGAGGAAAGAATCCTAGAGGGAGCGGCCGAGGCCGCAAACACTTGGATTGGCAGTCCCCCTGCATGTCCACCAGTGGGGGGATGCCTTCAAAGTTGCGCAGACGGGTGACAGCAACTCGGGGCTGATTTCAGGATGATTTCCGTAATCGGCCAGGGATATCGCATCCCGTTCATAACATCTCTACCTCCCCTGACAGCGAATCCAGTGTCGATGAGCTCCTTTGCCATGGGATCGGCAAGGGGCCAAGCCCTGCGGGCAGAGGTCCAGACCATGTTGAAGAAGGGCGCTCTCCAGGAGGTTGTCGACGGTTCCCCAGGCTTCTTCAGTTGACTCTTTCTTGTAAAGAAAGCGTCTGGAGGCTGGAGACTAGTCATTGACCTCTCAGCCCTGAACAGGTTTGTCAAACAAACCCCGTTCAGCATGGAGAGGGCGGACACGGTCAGACTTGCGGTGAGACCACAAGACTTTATGTGTACACTGAACCTGAAGGACGCGTACTTCCAGGTCCCAGTCCATCCGTCTTCAAGGAAGTACCTAAGATTCAGCCTAGACAACAAGATCTACCAGTTCAAGGTGCTGTGTTTTGGTCTCTCCACAGCACCTCAAGTTTTCACCAGGGTGTTCACACTGATTTCTTTGTGGGCACACAGGATCGGCATCCGTCTCCTCCGCTATCTGGACGACTGGCTGATCCTGGCAGACTCGGAGTCGACCCTTCTTCGACACCGAGACAAGCTTCTGGGACTTTGCCAAGATCTAGGGATCATGGTAAATCTCGAGAAGTCTTCTCTGCTGCCAACTCAATGACTGGTATATCTAGGCATGATCTTGAACACCAACCTCCACAAAGCCTTCCCATCAGACAACAGGATAGCAAGGCTGAGGAGGGTCGCAGTTCCTTTCCTCAGACGAGAAGAACTCCCAGCCTAATCGGGGTTACGTCTCCTCGGTCACCTTTCTTCTCTGGCCCGTCTAGTTCCAAATGGTCGCCTCAGGATGAGATCCCTGCAATGGCAACTCGGTGGAATCAAGGTCACTATTCCCCGGACATCTTGGTCCCAATGGGTCCTACGGAACGGACGGATCTCCAGTGGTGGTTGACAGAAGAAAACCTAGGAAAGGGAGTGGATCTTCTCGTCCTCCCCCCCGGATTTGATGCTGTTTTCGGACGCCTCAAAAAAAGGGTGGGGGCCCACGTTCTGAACCACAGAACCTCAGGCCTATGGTCAGAATCAGAAAAGTGCCTCTATATAAACCTGCTAGAAATGAAGGCCATGTATCTGGCACTTCAGCAGTTCCAACAGTACCTGGCGGGTCACCCCATGGTGGTGATGAGTGACAACACCACGGTAGTGGCTTACATCAACAAGCAGGGAGGTACCTTTTCAGAGCAGCTATCCCATCTTGCAGTAGAGATACTGAGATGGACCGAAGTCCACTCGATTCCACTATCAGCTTGCTTCATTTCAGGAAAGAGGAATGTGCTAGCCGACAGTCTGAGCAGGGCATCTCAGATAGTGAGTACCGAGTGGTCTTTGGATCATTTAGTAGCCAACAAAGTCCTGACTTTGTGGGGTTCCCCGACGGTTGATCTGTCCATGACAGCCTTGAATTTCAAGCTCCCACTGTACTGCTCCCCAGTCCCGGACCCCAAGGCACTCTGGTAAGATGCCTTTCAACAACGGTGGGACAACATTGATGTCTACGCCTTTCCCCCGTTCTGTCTGATGAGAAGAGTACTCAACAAGACCAGAATATCGGTCAACCTTTCAATGACCTTAATAGCCCCGCTATGGCATCATGCAGAGTGGTTCCCGGATCTTCTGCAGCTCCTGACGGAACTCCCGAGAGAACTTCCTCCTAGACACAAGCTACTCAGACAACCACATGCCAACATCTTCCACAAAGCCGTAGCATCGCTACGACTTCACGCCTGGAGACTATCCAGCATCTCCTCACAGAGAGAGGCTTTTTTCAATATTAAACTTACCCGATAATCATGTAGCTGTCAACTCCGTTGCCCGACAGAATTCTACGGGAGGGATACGCCAGCTATCACTATACTAGAAGGGGGTGTACTCACTAGCGCCACCTGTGGCCAGGTACTGCAGTACTTCTTGTTGACACCACCTCAATTTTTCCTCTGTCGTGCTTCCGGCAAGACGTTCTTGGATACGCTTATGATTTTGGAGTATTGTTCACGGTTTTTGGTGAAGTATTTCTCTAAGATTTCAGCTATTCGCTATACTGGAAACTTTTCTATTAGCTTAGATAGCTTTTATTTGGTTTTGATTAATGGTTAACGATCTTTTGCTTGATTTGGAATCCCCCTTGACTAGCTCTTTGATTCAAGATGTCTGACCTTTCACAAGCCCCACCCCATAGACGATGTAGGTCTTGTAATAGGCGTATTCCGAAGGCCTCGGTTGATCCTCACACCGCTTGTTCTGACTGTAGGGAAAGACCAAGTTAGAGAGAGAGAGAGTTAGGAGGAGTTCTTCTCGCTCTTCGCTTTTTTCCTCACCTCGTGATCCTCAACCTTTTCCTCCCCCTGTAGTGGCTACCCCCGAACCTACTATTTGTGCTCAACCTGATATGTTCGATGTTTTGCGTGCCATTCAGGCTTTAGGTGACAAAGTGGAATCGGTGGTTAGTGACCATAAGTCTCTCTTGGCAGACGTCAAAGAGCTTAAGGTCAAAAGTGCAGTGGGAGGTGATAGTGCCAGTGCTGTGCCAAGTGCTAGTGTCAGTGCGGTGCCGAGTGCTAGTGTCAGTGTCAGTGTTGTGCGTGAGGGTACTTCTGTGCGTGCCAGTCGTCCTCTCAGTCCGGGACCTCTTGCAAGCTCCCAAGCCCAGGGGAGAAGCAATGTCGAAGGGCAAAAGGGTTCGGCAGGCCTTGATCGGCGCACAGAAGTATCCTCGGTGGTTGCGGGCGTGTCTTACAGAGACCGTCACTCCCACCCGCAGACGATTGAGCCCTTATTTTGCTCGTCTGCAGAAGAAATGTCGGGGAGAAAACGCTGGACTCAGGTCTCAAGACCTCTTAAACGTAAAGTCCAGACCTCAAGAGTTCTACAACCTGGATGCAGTCATTGGATTAGCTCTGACTCTCCGCTGTCATCAGGTGACTGCACACCTCCTAAGAGAGGTAAGGCGATGCCTCAACAGACCTCATCTTCTGTTAAGGCTTTGCCTCAGCAGACCTTAGCGTCTGTTGACCCCAAGATGACTTTGCTGCAGTCCATGCAGTCACAGCTTGCGGTCTTAATGCGTGAGTTTCAGGCTGAGAAGGTTACACCTCCTCCTGCGAGCGCTCCGCCTCACCGCAGTCCAGTCTGCCAGGCGTACGAAGTTGAGGTTCCTCAGGCTACCTTACCGCGTTCTGAGTTGCCAGTTACCAGCGGTGTGCAGCAACCTCAGCCTTCCTTAAGACAACCTCAACAATGGGAGCAGGAGTCTTATGCCTTACTTCCTACTCTTCCTCTTGCGGATAGACCATCGAGGCAACAACCTCTTGAGGTACGACAACCTCTTCCATCCATGAGGCAGCCACCTCAGCTCTCGCTGCAGCGACCTCAACTCTCCTCAAGGCGAGAGCCTCAACTCTTAAGGCTAGCACCTCAGGAACCTCAACTCGCGAGACAGGAACTGCGTTCTGCGCAGCCACTACCTCAACTCTCGCAGCTCACACCTCAGGAACCTCAACTCGCTCCTCAGGAACCTGCTACTGCGCATCCGCAACCCTTGCAGCAAGCGCAACTCTTGAGACAGGAAGCACATGCTAGGAGTCAGCCACCTCAACCCATGCGCCTACCTTCCTCTACTCTTCTTGACCAGTCTTTGCAGCCTGAACCTCAGGTTTTAACTCAGCAACAGAGACTTGAGGATGAAACCACAAGTGTTTATGCACCCGCTTGTTCAGATTCTGCTGTTCAGCATACCGCTGTTACTTTACCTCTCACTTCGCTACATTCTGGTGATGAGGTTTCTGAGGATGAAGCTGCGCACCTTGATCCCTCTTCGGACGTGGAGGAACCCAAGTCTTCTCCTCTACCCATTGACTTTCGTAAGGTCCTGGCTCTTTTCAGAGAGGTATACCCGGACCATTTTGTTTCTGCTACCCCCCGCTCTCCTCCATCTGAGTTTTCGCTGGGCATGCAACCTGTTAAGTCAGCCTATACTAAGCTCGTCTTTGCTAGATCCTCTAAGAGAGCTTTAAGAATATTAGGGGATTGGTTGCAGTCCAAACAGCAACTAGGGAAGACTTCCTTTATGTTCCCACCTACTAAGCTCACTTCTAAGGCGGGAGTATGGTATGCCACAGGAGAGGAACCAGGCTTGGGAGTCCCTGCCTCTGCCCAGGCTGACTTCTCAAGTTTGGTCGACTCTCCTCGTAGATCAGCGATGAGGCGCTCTAAGGTCTGCTGGACCTTTTCCGACTTAGACCACTTCTTAAAGGGTGTATTTCGTGCCTTTGAGATTTTCAATTTTCTCGACTGGTGCCTGGGGGCCTTGAGCAAGAAGACCTCCCCTGCGGACAAGGATTCAGCCATGCTTATAATGTCCTGCATGGATAAAGCAATTCGGGATGGGTCCGGCGAGCTTGCATCAATGTTTGTTTCAGGAGTTCTTAAGAAAAGGGAGCAACTTTGCACTTTTCTTTCTTCCAGCATCACACCTTGTCAAAGGTCCCAACTCCTTTTTGCTCCGCTTTCTAAGTTCTTGTTCCCCGAAGAGCTTATCAAGGATTTGTCTGCGGCCCTGATTCAGAAGGACACTCATGATCTTGTGGCCTCTTCAGCTCGTAAGGCTAAGGTTGCTCCCTCAGTTCCCAGGACTTACCGCACCCCAGTGGCTGAGACTCCTGCTACAAGGTTTATTCCGCCCTTTCGTGGCAGAGCCCCCAGCCGAGGAAGCTCCCGTCCAGACTCTTCCAGGAGCAGGTCTAGGAAAGGTCCCAAGACTTCAAAAGGCAAACACTGACTCTCCTCCTCTCCAGACAGCAGTAGGAGCCAGACTCAAGACCTTCTGGCAAGCTTGGGAAAGAAGAGGTGCAGACGCCCAGTCTGTCAGGTGGCTAAGGGAGGGTTACAGGATACCATTCTGCCGCAAACCCCCTCTGACCACTTCTCCCATCAACCTCTCTCCCAACTACAAGGAAAAGGACAAGAGGCTAGCGTTACACCAGGAGGTGTCACTCCTGTTACAGAAGAAGGCAGTGGTTATAGTCCGGGACCATCAATCCCCGGGCTTCTACAACCGTCTCTTTCTGGTGGCCAAGAAGACAGGAGGTTGGAGACCGGTGCTGGACGTCAGCGCGCTCAATGCTTATGTCACCAAGCAGACGTTCACTATGGAGACGACGAAGTCGGTCCTAGCAGCGGTCAGGCAGGAGGACTGGATGGTCTCGTTGGATCTGAAAGACGCTTACTTTCACGTTCCTATTCATCCAGACTCCCAACCTTTCCTGAGATTCGTTTTTGGAAAGGTTGTGTACCAATTCCAAGCCCTGTGTTTTGGCCTAAGCACAGCTCCTATGGTGTTTACGCATCTGATGAGGAATATTGCAAAATTCCTCCACTTATCGGACATCAGAGCCTCCCTTTATTTAGACGACTGGCTGTTGAGAGCCTCCACGAGTCGTCGCTGTCTGGAGAGTCTCAACTGGACTTTGGACTTGATCAAGGAACTGGGTCTATTAGTCAACTTAGAAAAGTCCCAGCTCATTCCCTCCCAATCCATAGTTTACCTGGGAATGGAGATTCGGAGTCAGGATTTTCGGGCTTTTCCATCGGCCCCAAGGATAAGCCAAGCCCTAGAATGCATCCTGAGCATGCTGAAGAGGAACAGTTGCTCGGTGAGACAGTGGATGAGTCTAACAGGGACCCTGTCATCGTTAGCCCTGTTCGTCGAGTTAGGGAGACTCCACCTCCGCCCTCTCCAATTCCATCTAGCAGCTCATTGGGACAAGGATTTGACGCTCGAAGCAGTCTCTATTCCTGTCACCAAAGAGATGAAGACCACTCTCTTGTGGTGGAAGACCAACCTCCTTCTCAAGGAGGGCCTATCGTTAGCGATTCAGACCCCCAATCTTCATCTCTTCTCGGATGCATCAGACTCGGGCTGGGGCGCGACCTTGAACGGACAGGAATGCTCGGGAACATGGAACAGGGAACAGGAAACGCTCCACATCAACTGCAAGGAGCTGCTGGCAGTTCATATGGCCCTAATGAACTTCAAGTCCCTCCTGCTAGGCAAGGTGGTGGAGGTGAACTCCGACAACACCACAGCCTTAGCTTACATCTCCAAGCAGGGAGGGACCCATTCGAGGAACCTGTACGAGATAGCAAGGGACCTCCTCATTTGGTCAAGAAGTCTAAACCTCACTCTAGTAACGAGGTTCATTCAGGGCAACATGAACGTCTCAGCAGATCGCCTAAGCAGAAAAGATCAAGTCATCCCCACGGAATGGATCCTTCACAAGAGCGTGTGCAACAGACTTTGGACCTTGTGGGGTCAACCTACGATAGATCTGTTTGCCACCTCCATGACCAAGAGGCTTCCTTTGTACTGTTCCCCAGTTCCAGACCCAGCAGCAGTTCATGTGGATGCTTTTCTGCTGAATTGGTCCCATCTCGACCTTTACGCATTCCCACCGTTCAAGATCATCAACAGAGTCATTCAGAAGTTCGTCTCGCACGAAGGGACACGGCTGACGCTGGTTGCTCCCCTTTGGCCTGCAAGAGAATGGTTCACAGAGGTACTACAATGGCTGGTCGACGTTCCCAGGACTCTCCCTCTAAGAGTGGACCTTCTACGTCAACCTCACGTAGACAAGGTACACCCAAACCTCCACGCTCTTCGTCTGACTGCCTTCAGACTGTCGAAAGATTCGCTAGAGCTAGAGGCTTTTCGAAGGAGGCAGCCAGAGCGATTGCCAGAGCAAGGAGGGTATCCACTCGTAGAGTCTACCAATCCAAGTGGGAAGTCTTCCGAAGCTGGTGTAGAGCCAATGCAGTTTCCTCTACCAATACCTCTGTAACCCAAATAGCTGACTTCCTATTACATCTAAGGAATGAGAGATCCCTTTCGGCTCCTACGATTAAAGGGTACAGAAGTATGTTGGCTTCAGTTCTCCGCCACAGAGGTTTGGACCTTTCTTCCAACAAGGACCTTCAAGACATCCTTAAGTCTTTCGAGACTTCTAAAGAACGTCGTTTATCCACTCCAGGATGGAATCTAGACGTAGTCTTAAGGTTCCTTATGTCTCCTAGGTTCGAACCTCTCCAGTCAGCTTCCTTCAAGGACCTTACCCTCAAGACTCTTTTCCTCGTCTGCCTTGCAACAGCTAAAAGAGTTAGTGAGGTTCACGCCTTCAGCAAGAACATTGGGTTCACATCCGAATCTGCAACATGTTCTTTACAGCTCGGATTTTTAGCTAAGAATGAACTTCCTTCACGTCCTTGGCCTAGATCGTTTGAAATTCCTAGCCTTTCCAACATGGTGGGTAACGAGCTAGAAAGAGTTCTTTGCCCTGTCAGAGCTCTGAAATATTATCTTAATAGGTCAAAACCTATACGAGGACAGTCAGAAGCCTTATGGTGTGCAATCAAGAAACCTTCGATGCCCATGTCCAAAAACGGAGTTTCGTATTATATAAGGCTTCTGATTAGAGAAGCCCATTCTCACATGAAGGATGAAGACCTTGCTTTGCTGAAGGTAAGGACCCACGAAGTGAGAGCCGTAGCCACTTCGATGGCCTTTAATAAGAACCGTTCTCTGCAGAGCATTATGGATGCAACTTATTGGAGGAGCAAGTCAGTGTTTGCATCATTTTATCTTAAAGATGTCCAGTCTCTTTACGAGAACTGCTACACCCTGGGACCATTCGTAGCAGCGAGTGCAGTAGTAGGTGAGGGCTCAGCCACTACATTCCCTTAATCCCATAACCTTTTTTAACCTTTCTCTTGAATGCTTTTATTGTTGTTTTTTGGGTTGTTACGGTAGGCTAAGAAGCCTTCCGCATCCTTTTTTGATTTGGCGGGTGGTCAATTCATTCTTGAGAAGCGCCTGGGTTAGAGGTTGTGTAGAGGTCCTTTAGTATGGGTTGCAGCCCTGTATACCTTAGCACCTTAGAGTTGATTCAGCCTCCTAAGAGGAACGCTGCGCTCAGTAAGGAAGACGAACTTATTAAAGGCAGAGTAACGGTTCAAGTCGACTTCCTTACCAGGTACTTATTATTTCATTGTTATTCTGAATAACTGATTATATGAAATACGGGATACTTAGCTATCCTTTAGTCATGTACACTGGTTTTCACCCACCCCCCTGGGTGTGAATCAGCTACATGATTATCGGGTAAGTTTAATATTGAAAAATGTTATTTTCATTAGTAAAATAAATTTTTGAATATACTCACCCGATAATCATGATTTAATTGACCCACCCTTCCTCCCCATAGAGAACCAGTGGACCGAGGAAAAATTGAGGTGGTGTCAACAAGAAGTACTGCAGTACCTGGCCACAGGTGGCGCTGGTGAGTACACCCCCTTCTAGTATAGTGATAGCTGGCGTATCCCTCCCGTAGAATTCTGTCGGGCAACGGAGTTGACAGCTACATGATTATCGGGTAAGTATATTCAAAAATTTATTTTACTAATGAAAATAACATTTTGCAACAGGTTGCGGAAAGGAGGTCTCGACACCTGCGAAAGTCATCCGCAGGTGTCTACTAGGCAAAGTGGAGAGTCTTCTGTGGTTGGTGTCGTGGAAAGGGTATCTCACCACTCGATGCCACTATTCCAGCAATAGCGGAGTTCCTCGTGTATTTGCAGAAAGAAATGCGCCTTTCAGTCTTGGCAGTGAAAGGCTATCGCTCAGCCTTAAGTCTTGCCTTCAGGCTCAAAGGAATGGACATTTCCTCCTCGCTGGAACTTTCTTTAATCATACGAAGTTATGAACTTACCTGCCCCCAGTCGGAAGTGAGACCTCCTCCATTGAACGTGGTTCGAGTCCTCCCTTTTGAACCATTACGCCAGGCTTCAGATCGCCACCTAACTTGGAAGACGGTGTTCCTGCTTGCTTTGGCCTCGACCAAGCGAGTCAGCGAACTTCATGGTCTCTCGTATGACATCGCCCATTCAAGGGGATGTGGGGAGGTAACTTTCAGATTCGTCTCTGAGTTTGTAGCTAAGACTCAGAATCCGGGAGTTCCAGACCCCCGGTTCGACTCCTTCTGGATTTCGAGTCTCCGTTCTGTAACAGATGACCCAGACCATCTCCTACTGTGCCCAGTAAGGAGTCTGAGGCTCTACCTTAAGAGAACAGCTGTAATCCGTCCTCGAGTGCAAGCATTGTTCGTGAGCACAGGAAGGACAAAGAGGAGGGTCACTAAGAATACAATCTCAGCTTGGATTCGCAGGGTTATCCACCATTCCCTGAATACTGACCCTCCTCCGTCACGTCGCCCTAGGGCACACGATGTCAGAGGCATCGCTACGTCCCTGGCATTCAAGAGAAATTACTCTGTGACGCAGGTTATACAAGCAGGGGTGTGGAAGCGTCAAACGACCTTCACAGCCCACTATCTGCAAGACGTGACCCACAGGAGGCTCGATACGTTCTCTATCGGCCCTGTGGTGGCAGCACAATAGCTGGTTTAAACCTCAGGCTCCATAATGGACAAGTAGCAGAAGGTTGAGGGCATTGTTACCCAGTTTTAGTCTGCATGAATGAAAAGGTATGCCTGGCCCTTATTCTTTTCTTCATTCTCCCCTCTTTGGGAAAGCAGCATCCTGGGTTCTCTGCACAGCTGACCTCAAACCACTGCAGGTAAACCATGTTTCCTTGTGATCCTAGTATTAAGTTAATACTGTCATGTCCTTATACCCTTATGAGGTGGTATTGGGATCGTCCTAACCTAGATTTCCATCTAAAGGACTCCAGGTCAACTTCCTAGGACGAGTCACACTTCATTCCTTCACACACTAGCTTACGTAGGCCGCGGTCCTTGCAAAGCAAGGCAATTGCGAGGTGCAGGGACCCCTTATCTTGAGTTCTACACACTCAGATACTGAGTCCCCGGGCAAAAGCCAAAGCCAGTACGGCTGGGACTTACCACCCTACCTAAGGGCTAAGTCACCCTAATTAAATAGCGTGGTTTGTATCTCGGTTACGGAACAAATGATAAATTCGTAGATACTGTAATTTGCATTTTTCCTAACCATACAAACCTTAGCTATTTAATCAAACTTGCCCGCCAGCCCTGTCCCCCGGGAAGTGAGCTATTCATCGGTGTGTGAGGGGGGCGAGGGGTAGCTAGCTACCCCTCCCTACCCCCAACCCTCGTTAAAAATCTAATGGCTTGTCGTTTCAGCTATGTCGAAAGTAATACCCTAATTAAATAGCTAAGGTTTGTATGGTTAGGAAAAATACAATTGTTCCGTAACTGAAATACAAACCACGCTATTTACATGGGGTAATTACCTCGACGTAGCTGAATGACGAGCCATAAGAATTTTAACGAGGGTTTACAACCCCTCCGCTAGTTAGTGGGGGGTAGGGAGGGGTAGCCTGCTACCCCTCCCCCTCACACACACCGATGAAGGCCCCACTTTACTTTTGGCTCGGATGGTGATCGGAAGTCTCCGCTCCCATCCTCACTTGACGGCCATTATTGATTTGTCTTTTTAACTTACCTTTTCTTATACGTAATATATTTAAACATTATTGATGTTTATATATATTTTTGTGTATAGAAAATAGTAAGTTTCCTTTGCTTTCGGTGTTGTGCGGTGTGTGTTGTGTACGTCTACGAGAGTGATCGCTGGCTTAGCCAGGCCACCACGATTCTCTTCTTGATTACGGCCGTTCACTCCTAGGCCACCATGGTTGCCTTCGTGGTGCCCGGCCCCTCTCTGGAGGTCGTTCACCTCTTCCTCCGTACTACGCCTACGATAGCTTCTCAGGACCGAGTCGCTACTTCGTTTTATTTGTCTCAATTATTTTTATGAATATGATTGTGTTTTTAACTTTTCAGCTCGGGGTTCACGTCCCTTCGGTGGTCGGTGATCCTTGGAACATTCAAAGTCAGTTCCATAATTATAATGTTATAATTCTGTTATTGTTGAGTTTTTCGTCCCCCTCCCTCACCTGGGCATGCCGGGGGGGAGGGGGGCGCATTCCTTCTTTCGTTCTTTTGTTTTTCTTTCCCTCGGGGTTTCTCTTCGGAGTTTCCCCCGGGGAAATTTCTGTTAAATAATTATTCTTTGTTCCGTAACCGAAATACAAACCACGCTATTTACATTGGGTTTACCTTTTAGCGCAGCTGAAATGATGAGCCAATAGTTTTAACGAGGGTTAATTACCCCAGCGCTAGGGTAGGGTAGCTTGCTACCCCTCCCCCCCCACACACCGGTGACTTGCTTCACTTCACTTTTGGCTCGGCGATGAACAGATGTGTCTGTCCATCGTCCTCATTGACAGCCTTTAATCTTTTTTCTGCTTTTTCTTTACTACAGCTTGTGTGTGTGTTTGAAGTTGACTACCGATTATTATTATCTTTACTATGTGTACGTCCCCTGGTGTTGCCGGCCGCCCTTGTGGGACCTTTATGTCGGCCTTGGATACGGATCCTCATACCCTTTGCCCTCAGTGTCGGGGCCGACGGTGTGACCAGGAAAACATGTGTAGTGAGTGTAGGGAGTGGTCTGCCTCCCAGTGGGAGAGGTTTGGCCGCCGGCGTAAGAAGAAGTCCAAGAGAGACCGTTCACCTTCGGGGGTTGCCTTGAAGGAGGAAGGTTCTCGGGACTCTTCTTTCGCCGCCCAAACCTCCTCCGAAGCTCCCCCTCGTCCAGTTCCTAAGGAGAGTCGGCCGAGTGGTAGCGCAGGCCCTAGTTCTGTTTCCCGACCTTGGGTGGGGGGAGAGGGCGTCGCCTCCCATAGCGGGGCGGTTCCCCCTCCTCCTCCGGGGGAGGTTGTTGATAATTCATTGTCTAATGATGATCTCTTACAGATTTGGGCTTCCCTGGGGCTTAAGGGCTTGCCCTCCAGGGTCGCCCTGATTGACCTTGTCTCGTTGGGGGCCGCCGTTAAGCAGTCGCCGGCGGTAGCAGAGGTAGACCCTCTGTCTATCGTCGACGTTGTGGTGGCAGAGGCCTCCGATGGGGCGGGGCAATCCTCTGCAGGTGCAGTTGAGGATGATGGTGCTGACGGCTCTCCTCCCCCTTCCATACATCCTTTGAAGGGGGAAGTGAGTCCTATGGGCTCTTCTGCTGTTCAGCTTCCCTCTAAGGGAAGTTCCTTGACTGAGACTCCCCTTCGGAGGACTGATGGTCCTGATGATCTTCCCCGTGGCTGCCTTCGCCGTAAGGCTCACCGTCCGCTGCGTCGCAAGGGCCTCCCTTTCCCTTATAAGGGGGTTAAGAGGCGCCTTTTTGGATCTTCTTCCTCCGAAGGGGACTCTCCTCGTCGTACTCAGCCTACAGCTCCTGCTCCTTTGGACCTCTCTGCAGACCGTTCTCCAACTCCTGCTAGAACTTCACCTTCTGGGGAACTCGTCACCCAACGGGCAACGGTCCCTTCGGGGCAAAGGGATTCTTCCCTTTCACGTGCAGTGTTAGCGCGCAGGCGCTCTCCTGCTCGTCAGCGCTCTCCTACTCGTCAGCGCTCTCCTGATCGTCAGCGCTCTCCTGCTCGTCTATGCTCTCCTGCTCGTGAGAGCTCACCTGTTCGCCGGCGCTCTCCTGATGTTCGCCCTCCTCGTCAGCGCTCTCCTGAGGGCATCCTACATCCTGTGGTTCCTGAAGAGCGCTTAGCGCGCCAGAATGCTTCTGCTCGCCCTTTTGCAGTGTTAGTGCACAGGCGCTCTCCTGCTCGTCAGCGCTCTTTTGAGGATCATCGCCCTCCTGCTCACCAGCGCTCTCCTGTGGTCTCTGACCATCCTGCAGTCCCTGTTGGACACCCTGCGCGCCATCAGTCTCCTGAGCTCTCTCGCGATCCTCATCCTGTGTCTACGCAACATCGTCCGTGTTCTCCAGCGCGTGTTTCAAAAGCACATGTTCGCCCACGCGCCTACGATCTTCCTGTTCCTGTTCGTGAACGCGCCGCGCCACCTGTTCCTTCACAGGATCTCACGCGTCGCCCCCTTGCTCGCCAGCGGTCACTTGCTCGCCAGCGTGCACAGACGGTTCTAGTATCGCCTGTTCGTCAGCGTTCTCCTACGTGTCAACGATCACCTGTTTATCGGCGATCTGCGGACCGCCCGCGTGATTTACAACCTGCGCGCACGCGTTCTCCAACGCTTCATCGACCAGAGGTTCTGGAGGGACATGGTTCGCCATCTATTAGCTCGCCATCGCGCGATCATTCACCTGCGCGCTATCGCTCGCCAACGCGTCACCATGCGACAACGCGCCATCGCTCACCTGCGCGTCAGCGTTCGCCAGCTCACCACCGATCGCCTGCTGATCTACGCCGCCAGCGACCTTCCTCGCCCACGCGGCAACGCGTTCCCTCGCCATCGCGCCAACGCATTCGCTCGCCGACTCAGTCACACGCTCGTTCACCTGTACACCCTCGCCCCCACTCGCCCGCGCGATCATCCGCCCGTGCGATCACTCGCCTGCACGATCGCTCGCCTGCGCGCCCGCGTGACCATCGTTCGCGGCGAATTTCGCAGCCAGTGGTAGCAGCAGGAACACGTATTCCTAGACAGCGCTCGGGATCGCCTCCATCCAAACGCAGGACTGTATTGCAGGACAAGGAAGATACTACGGAGAGGTTAGTGCATCATTCTTCCCCCCCTTCTTTTCAGGCAGGTACTGTGGTGTCCACTCCAAAGGATCGCCCGATCCCTTTCCCTCCAGCGAGGATTTCGGACTCTCTGTCCGTGGAGCAACAAACTTGGTTTTGTCTTCTGATGCGGGCGTTAGTGAGGGTTAAGAAACCAGCACTCGCCGATCAGGGCGACAAACCAATGGCTGCCTCTCCTACGTTGAAGAGAAAGAGAGGAGTGGACTTCATGGTGACTTCCCCCAGGGCGAAGTTGGTTCCCAAGAGGTCTGTCGCGAAGCCCCCTTCTGCTCGAGTGCTTTCTTCTTCTCCCGTGGACGAGGCTTTTCTGTCCTCAGTGAGTCCAGTGAAGCGGTAGTCTTTCCCTCGGCACCAAGGGGGGAGACTTCGCTTCGTGGAGGAGAGTCGTCTCGTGAGGAAGGGGCTCCTCGAACCTCTTTGTTGGGATCTTGTATCCCTCCCAGGAGGGAATCCAAGGACTCCAAGACCGTCCCGAAATCATCTTCGAGGATTTGCCAGGAACCCGCGGCTCCCCGGGGGAACGTCCACGCTTCACCCCAGGAAGAGATCCCTGGGACAGGAGACTTAGCTGCCAGCCCGCAGGGAGGAGATCAGCAGGAGTCCGAACATGCCTTCTGGCAGGTCCTGAGCCTGATAAGGCAACTTAACGGGCTTATGGACCCTGTGATCGCCCCCCGTGAAGGCAAAGACACTATCTTGGATGAAGTGTTTGACGTTCGGAAGGCCCCTAAGTCCAGTGCGGGTCTGCCCTGGTCTCGGGGTCTTAAGAGTGCCAGAGCTAGGACCAACGCTCAGCTCGCAATTCTTGCCTCCTCCAGTCGTTCCTCTGCCGGGAACAAGCTCATTCCTCCTCCTCGTCTTCAGCAGAGGAGGTATTTCGAGATCTTGGGCGAGTCCAGCCTCCCTCTTCCTCTCCATCACTCCGTGGAGAAGCTGGCGAAGGGAGTTCCCCTTGAGAAGCTCTCTGCCCGGCAGGTGTCGTTCTCGGCGGCAGAGATCCTTAGCCATGAAAAGGTCGCTAAGTGTGCCATGCAGGCCACTTCGTGGCTGGACTTTTGGCTAGAACTCTGGGCATCCTATTGCGCTCGGAGGACTTGTCCAAGGAGACCAATAGGAAGGCCCTGGAGACCTTCTTACTCTCGGGCACCCGCTCCATCGAGTTTTTGGCGCACCAGGTTACCACCCTGTGGGCTAACTCGGTGTTGAAGCGGCGCGATGCTGTGGCCGAGAGATTCCATCCGAAGGTCCCCGCCGTGGATGTGTCTAGGCTCCGACATGCTTCCCTTCTGGGGGAGAACCTGTTTGAGCCTCAGGACATGGAGCGAACGGCTGAGAGGTGGAGGAAATCCAGCACGGACTCCCTCCTTCATAGGGCCCTTACAGCTCGGCCTTATAAGCCTCCAGCTCCGCCGCAACAGCAGCAGCAGCCTCGTAAGGCTCCGAGACATGCACCGGTAGTTAAGAAGGTGGTGTCTAAGCCCCAGCCCTTTCCAGCCAAGGTTAAGAGGGGCGGTAAGTCCTCCAGGGGAGGCAAGACTCCTAGGGGTGGCGGCCGCGGCCGCAAGCCCTAGGGGTGGCAGTCCCCCTGCGTGTCCACCTGTGGGGGGATGCCTTCAAAGTTGCGTGCACAGGTGGCAGCAACATGGGGCCGATGCTTGGACGGTCTCCGGGATCGGCCAAGGGTATCGCGTCCCATTCACGACATCTCAACCTCCCCTGACAGCGAATCCAGTGTCGTTGAGCTCCTATGCCACGGGATCGGCAAAGGGGCTGGCCCTTCGGGCCGAAGTCGAGATCATGCTCAAGAAGGATGCTCTCCAGGAGGTCGTTGACGGCTCCCCAGGCTTCTTCAGTCGACTCTTTCTTGTAAAGAAGGCGTCTGGAGGCTGGAGACCCATCATCGACCTCTCAACTCTGAACGGGTTTGTCAAGCAAACCCGGTTCAGCATGGAGACAGCAGACACGGTCAGACTTGCGGTGAGACCACAAGACTTCATATGCACACTGGATCTAAAGGACACGTACTTCCAGATCCCAATCCATCCGTCTTCCAGGAAGTACCTGAGATTCTGCCTAGACGACAAGATCTACCAGTTCAAGGTGCTGTGTTTCGGTCTCTCCACAGCTCCTCAGGTGTTCACCAGAGTTTTCACCCTGATTTCATCTTGGGCGCACAGGAACGGCATTTGTCTCCTTCGTTATCTGGACGATTGGCTGGTCCTAGCAGACTTGGAGTCGACCCTTCTTCGGCACCGAGACAGGCTTCTGGATCTTTGCCAGGATCTGGGGATCGTGGTAAACCTCGAGAAGTCCTCTCTGCAGCCGTCCCAACGACTGGTTTATCTAGGCATGCTAATAGACACCAATATCCACAAAGCCTTTCCATCAGACGACCGGATAGCAAGGCTGAGGAGGGTGGCAGAACCCTTCCTCAGGCGAGAAGAGCTCCCCGCCCCGTCGTGGTTGCGTCTCCTAGGTCACCTATCCTCCCTGGCTCGTCTGGTTCCAAACAGCCGCCTCAGGATGAGATCCCTACAGTGGCGGCTCAAGTCCAGGTGGAATCAAGGATCCGATTCTCCGGACATTCTGATCCCAATGGGGTCTTTGGAACAGACGGACTTGCGATGGTGGCTGGTCGACGAGAACCTGCGAAAGGGAGTGAGTCTTCTCGTCCTCCCCCCAGAATTGACTGTTTTCGGACGCGTCAAAAGAAGGGTGGGGGGTGCACGTTCTGAACCAGAGGGCCTCAGGCCTTTGGTCAGAATCAGAAAAGTGCCTACACATCAACCTGCTAGAATTGAAGGCCGTCTTTCTGGCTCTTCAGCAGTTCCAACGGTCCCTGGCGGGTCACTCCGTGGTGGTGATGAGCGACAACACCACAGTAGTGGCTTATATCAACAAGCAGGGAGGCACTTTTTCGCAGCAGCTATCCCATCTTGCAGTAGAGACTCTGAGGTGGACCGAAATCCACTCGATAACACTATCAGCTCGCTTCATTCCTGGCAAGAGGAATGTGCTCGCCGACAGTCTGAGCAGGGCCTCGCAGATAGTGAGTACTGAGTGGTCTTTGGATCCTCAGATAGCCAACAAAGTCCTGACTTTGTGGGGTTCCCCGACTGTGGACTTGTTCGCGACAACATTGAACTTCAAGCTGCCCCTGTACTGCTCCCTAGTCCCGGACCCCAAGGCACTCTGGCAAGATGCTTTCCAGCAACGGTGAGACAACATTGACGTGTACGCCTTCCCACCGTTCTGTCAGATGAGAAGGGTGCTCAACAGGACCAGACTATTGGTCAACTGTTCGATGACTGTGGTAGCTCCGCTATGGCATCACGCGGAATGGTTCCCGGACCTTCTGCAGCTCCTGACGGAGCTCCCGAGGGAACTTCCTCCACGACACGAGCTTCTCAGACAACCCCACTCCGGCGTCCCTCACAAGGCCATAGCCTCGCTTCGGCTTCACGCCTGGAGACTATCCAGCGTCTCCTCGCGGAGAGAGGCTTTTCGCAACAGGTTGCGGAGAGAATGTCTCGGCACCTGCGAAGGTCCTCTGAGGGAGTCTACCAAGCAAAGTGGAGAGTCTTTTGTGGTTGGTGTCGTGGGAGGGGTATCTCTCCACTCGATGCCACTATTCCAGCAATAGCGGTCTTCCTCGTTTATCTGCGAGAAGAAATGCACCTTTCTGTCTCGGCAGTGAAAGGCTATCGCTCAGCCTTAAGCTTGGCCTTCAGTCTGAAGGGCGTGGATATTTCTTCATCGCTAGAACTCTCTTTACTCATACGTAGCTATGAGCTTACCTCCCCCCAGTCGGAAGTGAAGACCTCCTCCTTGGAACGTGGTTCGAGTCCTCAGGTCTCTTAAGAGACCTCCCTTCGAACCATTACGCCAGGCCTCCGATCGCCACCTGTCTTGGAAGATGGCTTTCCTACTCGCTTTGGCTTCGGCCAAGCGGGTTAGTGAACTTCATGGTCTCTCGTACGACATCGCCCAATCAAGGGGATGGGGGGAGTTAACGTTCAGGTTCGTCCCTGAGTTTGTTGCCAAGACTCAGAATCCTGGAGTGCCGGATCCTCGCTTCGACTCTTTCAGGATCGCGAGTCTCCATTCTGTAACAAGTGACCCAGACCAGGTGCTACTATGTCCAGTGAGGTGTCTGAGGCACTACTTGAAGAGAACGGCTGCAGTCCGTCCTCAAGTGCGAGCTTTGTTTGTGAGCACAGGCAGGACTAAGAGGAGGGTCACCAGGAACACCGTCTCAGCTTGGATTCGAAGGGTTATCCACCATGCCTTGAATCCGGACCCTCCTCCGTCACGTCGCCCTCGGGCACACGATGTCAGGGGTATTGCTACATCCCTGGCCTTCAAGAGAAACTTCTCTGTGACGCAGGTACTTCAAGCTGGGGTCTGGAAGCGTCAGACGACCTTCACAGCCCACTACCTGCAAGACGTGACCCACAGGAGCCTCGATATGTTTTCTATTGGCCCTGTGGTGGCGGCACAACAGCTGGTCTAACCTCAGGCTCCTTTTTGGACAAGTAGCAGTAGGTTGAGGGCGTTGTTACCCGGTCTTAGTCAGCGTGAATGAAAGAGTATGTCTGACCCTTACTTCTTTCCTTCATTCTCCCCTCTCTTGGGGAAGCAGCATCCTGGTCCTCGCATAGCTGACCTCGACCTCTGCAGGTAACCCATGCTTCTTTGTGCTCCTAGTATTAAGCTTAATACTGTTGCGTCTCCCATACCCTGATGAGGTGGTATTGGGAACGTCCTATCCTAGAATTCCTATCTGAAGGTCTCAAGGTCAACTTCATAGGACGAGTCACACTCTCCTCCACACACTGCTTATGTAGGCCACTCGTTCCTAGCGATGCTAGGAACTTGTGAGGTACAGGGGCTCCTTTTCTCTAGTGCTGCTCACTGAGGGATTGAGCCCCCGGGCAAGCCGAAGTCAGTAAGGCTGCGGACTTTCCACCCTTCCTAAGGGGTAAGTCACCCAATGTAAATAGCGTGGTTTGTATTTCGGTTACGGAACAAATGACAAATTCGAAGATAATTTGTATTTTTAAATATTAAACTTAGCCGGTGAATATATAAATAGCTGACGTCTCCGACGGCCCGACAGATTCCAAAAACTCGCGAGCGATCGCCATGAAGGTTACGGGTGTGCCCACCAGCGCCGACTATCGGCCAGATACCGCATATACTTCTCAACCACTCCAGTTCTTCTCTGTCGGTGTCACCGACAACATTGGTTCCGCTCGCTTTAGACCTCGAGTTTTCTACCGAATTGGTGAAGTACTTTGTTTTGGTTGTTTTATTGGCTTTCGCTGTGTTGGTGTGTTTCTTCAATAAAACTCTTGAAACCCTTTTTTGCTTGTGTTTTTTTGTTGATGAACTTGGCTTTACTTTGGATTTTCTCTGGTTGTTCATAATGGCTGACCCTTCTCCTGTATATCGCAAGTGTGCGAGAGATTGTAACAAACGTCTTCCAAAGGCCTCTATCGACCCTCATACTGTTTGTTCTAATTGCCGGGGTAAATCCTGCCAATTAGGAGATCAGTGTGAGGAGTACGTGGTCTTGTCGGAATTCGAGTGGCTAGAGTATGAAAAGTATACTCGTAAGCTCGAAAGAGATAGGGTGAGGAGAAGTTCGTCTAGATCTTTGGAATTTTCCTCCTCCCATGCCCCTGAACCTAATCCTTCCCCTGTAGTGGTAGTTCCTGAACCCCCTATTAGCACTCATGAACCTTCAATGCGCGATATGTTTTTAGCTATTCAAGCATTAGGTGAAAAGGTTGAATCCTTAGCCTCGGACAGGAACCAGCTTATGTCCGATGTTAAGTTGTTAAAGTGTCTAAGTGGTAAAGCAGAAAATCTAAGTGGTAAAGTGGAGAGTGCGCAAAATGTGTTTAGTGTTGCGACCGAGGGTTCGTCTGTTCGTGCTTGTCGCTCCCCTAGTCCGAGACCTCTTTCAGGCTCCCCTGCACCAGGGAGAAGGAATGTCGTAGGACTTAAGGGGGCGAGAGGTGTAAACCGACGTACAGACGTTCCCTCTTTGGTATCAGACGTTTCTCATCTAGAATGTCCTTACCATAAGACGGGTGAGACTAAGTTCTCCTCGTCCTCCGACGACTTGTCGCATAAGAAACCTTGGCGCAAGGTTTCTAGGCCCTTAAAGCGCAAGTCAGTCCCTTCAGGACAGGTCCAGTGTCCTGGCTGTAGCCATTGGGGCAGCTCTGACCACTTGCAGTCATCGGATGGCTGTTCTCCTGTTAAGCGAAAACGTAACACGGAGTCCGAGGGTCTCGGTAGGGGCAATGTTTTGCCTGCGCAGACGTTACCGACGTCACGGCCCGTTCCGACTCCCGTTGACCCGAAGTGGGTTGTCCTGCGGGACATGCAGTCTAAACTTTCCTCCCTTATGGAAGATTACGAGCATGAACAGGTTCGCGATGATCCTTTGCTTGCGGTTCGCCAGTACGATAAGCGTGACTCTGGCCTTCAGCCGCCTAAACGAGTGTTTTCTCGTCCGTATGATGTTAGCGCTAACGTTTCTAGTGCTTTTAAACGCGATGCTGATCGTGTTCCTCGTCATTCACGTCATTCACGTCAGTCACGTGACGTGGAACCCCCTTTGCCGCAGTCTCGAACCGACGTTCAGCAGCTGTCACCGCAGCCCCGCACTGACGTTCGTCGACCGGCTCCGTTGCCCCGACGTGACGTTGAGCGTCTGTCACCGCAGTCAGAAGTTGTTTTTCCTGCTCAGACCCTGCAGTCAATGCAGTCTCGACGTGATGTCGAACGGCAATCAACTCAGGCTGTTGTTTGTCAGTCACTAGACTTTCAGTCTTTGCAGCCGCAGCGTGACGTCGTTTCCTCAGCTGTTGCTGCTGCTCCGTCGCAGCCTCGCAATGAAATTGTGTATTTCTTGTGTGTGGATCTTTGCCGATCGCCGATGTCGCCATGGCGCTGTCGTTCTTGATACATGTGCTATTTAGTTAGCAGAACGATATTCCGGTGTAAATAGCTTATTCATTGTTATGAAAGCTATTTAGTCATTATATATTGTAAAGATATCTATAAGCATATTTTTCCCTTTCCGTGGCGATCGTATATGTCAGAGTTTTGGTGATTTAGGTAACCGAAATCTCGTCATGTCTGGGTAACATAACCTAGAAAACATATACTTTCGTCATTTCCCCGGTTACCCTTGTGTATAGGTTATCATTCCTGGAGATCGATATCTCCTGGAATTATATTAACCATCATCAATCTCACTAGAGATTTATGGGTAATCTCTTTTCCCTCTGAGAGTAACCTTAGGCTACAACTCTCTGCGTCGGCCTTGAATTTCGAATTCAGGCATGACTAGCCTAGAGTTTTCGGTCTCATCCCTTAACGGCCGTCGGCAAGTTTTGGGATTCGATCAGAACCTCAGAGTATTTAGTCTTTGTCGGCAGTTGTTCGGCGGGGTGATTGCATTCCCTTGCCGCCGGAACTACCGGCATAGGAGGCTAGCCCTCCCTAGACTACACCTGAAGTGGTCGAATGTTACCGCCACCTTCTCCCTGTGGTCTAGTAGACTAGTCCTATGCTCGCCGACCCTAGGCTCTAGAGTCGTATACTCTTGTGGCCTAGGATGGCGCCGGCATTGGAACTCTGTTTCTCCCTTGTTTAGTGGAACGGCATGAGCTGCCATCCCCTTAACTGTATTAGCACCTCCTAAGCTGGAGAATAAATGATTCTCCTGCCGCTTGTGGTCGTGCCGGTACTGAAACAGAGTTTCTTCAAGGTTTGTAGATCCGGCAACATTGCCGGTTCCTCCTATACCTCATATAGGACCCTTTCCCCTCCCCTATCTGTTCTTTTACGATGGCCGAGCCATTGTCTTTCCTGTGCTGGAGTCCTGCAACCCAGGTGGGTTGCCGGGGCCGCCCAGACCCCCCCCCCCTCCTCAGTCATCAGCTGTCGGAGACTGCCGACTGCCAACGGCCATGACGGCTGTCGGCGACTGCCGGCTTCCAGCGGCTTTGGCGGCTGTGGATGGGAGGCCCCTTTTGTCACCAAGGTTCTCCAGTTCTCCCTTGAACTGCTAACCACAGTATCTGTTGTCGGCGTATTGATTTGGCCGGCAGTAGACCGGCACAGATAGATACTGACTCAGTAGGTAGTATGCTGACTGTACTCATGCTAGTCCGGGAGCTCACAGAGATTTGTATTACATCTCGAGTACAAAAGGTTTGATAGCTAAAATCATCAGCTAGTATGATGGGGACCCCCGAATGGCCATTCTTAAGTTATGCCGTTGGTGCGTTGAGTAGGGGGCGCAGCTTGAACTGCCCCCCAAATCAGGTTTAAATTACATTTTGGAGTACATCAATCAAACCTGTGATAAAAGTTTCGTTTTGGCACTGTGATTACAGATGTGTCATTCTTAAATGGCGCAATTGGTGCAAAACGCATTTAAGAAGGGGTCAAAGGGGGCGCTACAGTCACATTTAAATCACAATTTGAGTACAGCAATGAAACTTTGTGGAAATATACCTTAGAACTTCCTGATGAAGGATCAGTAATTCTTAAGTGTCAAATTTGGTGCAAAACCCATTTAAGAACGACCTAAAGAAGGCGCTATTTTTGGCGCATTTAAAACATGTCTTACGTACATTACTGAAACTTTGCATAAATATCCTTTAGACCTTTCTGATAATGGATTATCAGTTCTTAAGTGTCGAATTTGGTGCAAAATCATGTAAGAACAGCCTAAAGAGATTGCTATATTAGCGCATGGTGGATTAGAATATATATGATATATAAGAACAAAAGACCTTCAAATTTATATATTCAATTATTTATTCATACAAGAAAAGGTGCACAGTTGAAGACTGGATATAAGAAAAGTGGCACTAATGAAGAGTGAAATAGAGTAGATGTCAATACTGTTTACTATTTGATATCCATTTATGGTATTTACCTGAATATCATAATTTAATATCTAACTTACCTAACTCATTAATCATTAGTTTTTTAAATCTAATGTTTCACACCTTTTGCAAGGTAGCAGCAGTAGTAGATATGATAAAACATTGCTATCTAATAATATGCTGCTACAGGGGATGATCAGGCACTAACATCTCTATTTGCAAGTGATTATGCTTTTTGAAATAAAAATGCCTCTTCATAGACACACTCATATCGATTAGTGTACACATACCTGTATCACTTTTTTATAAGAGGAAACATCAAAACTGTTGATGAATCACACACACCGCTCTCTCTCTCTCTCTCTCTCTCTCTCTCTCTCTCTCTCTCTCTCTCTCTCTCTCTCTCTCTCTCTCTCTGTTAGGAAAGATATATGTGAATATGCTTATTTTCATGAGTTCAACTATTATTTACTTTAGGCTATAGTTAATTATAATCTCGGCCTGCTTTTCTGTTACAAGAGTCTAGTCATCCTCATCACAACACCCATCTTCATCAGAAGATGCAATGTCTAGGTCATCCTCCTCCTCATTATCCAATGCTTCTAAATCCTCTGTCTCTGGGATAAGACATTCAGGGAGTTGCTCCCCTTCGAACCAAACCGGTTTGTAATGACCATCAACCAACTGCCAGCCATTTTCTTCAGAGGGATGCTGCTCTATATGAGTTTGATCTGCTCTTGCCCACATGTTAGCAACAAAGGAGGCACGCTTAATGTGAGGACTGAGCTTGTCTTCGCAAGGTGGTAGTCCACTTGCATCTATGCCCTTCAAATTGGCCAGTAGGTGTTTTCCATTTCCCTTTGGTCCATATGTCTTCATAAACTTCTCATACCTCCATTCATTTAGCCTAGTGTTTGCTCTATCTTCAGCCCCATACATTGTGGCTGTGAACCTCTGAAGAGCTTCTTTTGTCGTGCTAGAAACTTTAGAGCGCATTGCCATTACTCTGAAAGTCTTCTGATAGTCAGGCTGCTTTTCTAGAATTTGGAGAGGCCTGACCTTCCCTTTTCTGACAAACGCCGATGTATAGTCTGATCCCGTGAAGGCATGGAAAGCTGGCAACGTTGCACAAAGATCTGATCCTAGTTCCTTCCATATTGCAGCCAGGCAGACGTAACGACGATTGTTCTTTGAAACTGTTCCAATATCCATCCACAATGTTGACTTAAATCTATTGCAGTGGTACAATAATATCACTGCAATGTCTGTGTCGGATGCCCTGACCACAATGTGTCCATTCTCACGATCAGCTGATAAGGAATGCAGACAAATTTTTGTGTCGGCCTCTTCATGGTTGTTCTTTAGGCCATCCACTGTGTTTCGCTGTATCATACCCTCTGTCACCTGGAACTTATAACATTCCCCTAAGACATCTAGGAAGACTTCACGATCCCCAAAAATGTTAGCATACGAAGAGTCTTGCCATTCATTGGCAAGAAACTGGGGTAGCTGCTTCTTGAAGGACTTGGACTTTAGGGCATCGTTTAGATTTCTTGGCACTCGTCTCTGCTTTGACCCTGTGATGATGAAGGTTCTGTTGTCAGACCCCCGTCTGTCTCTTTCAGTGTCCTTTATTGAAGGCTGTGGATAGTCATCAAAGGCTATGTGTATGCGTTTGGCTGACGTTATTAAACTCTGGGTAAGAATACATCTGGCTAACCCTCCGTATGTGGGGGGCAAATTTGGTGGCAAGCTATGTAAGAGAAACTGCCCATCTATGATGTAAGCACTGACTTCCTTTGGCTGCTGTTCAAGACCTTTCACTTTACTCTCCAATATATTAAAGAGGGCACTCTTATTGGTCTTTGCCATTACTTCTTCAGGGCTGGCCAAGGACAGAGGTACTGGGATCAATGGGTACTGGAGAATATGCTGCATGTCAAGTCTCTTCTTGGTGGATAGTACGAGGAGACGTCCCATCAGATCACGTGATCCTTTAAGTACTGCAGCTTTCGTGTTCTTTGTCAGGTGATTGCTTGCACAGCCATCTACAAAGGTTTTCAACTTTTCCTTCTTCAATGGGCTTTCAAACTTATTTGGATCACTCACGCAAGCCTGGATGAATTCCTTGTGTCTCACTTTTCCTTTGGTTGGTACATTGAGGAGGCTTTCACAGATTTCATCACTGGTACCTTTTCCTGTGGAAATATTGTACAATACCTGTGAAGCTTCTTGGGTTTCAAATGGATTGTTAGTATCTATGATTTGTCTGATGATTTTCTGAAGATCCTCATTGTCACGTTGAATTCGTCTTGGCTTAAGTTCTGTAGTGACATCTTCTTTGCTAATCAATCCTGTCATCTCTTGCAGCTGACTAATGAATGATGCTCGGGTAGCCTTCGTTACCATCCATCTGAGGCGAGCGGAGTAGTCATTAGTGAAAGAGGTTATTCCTGTCAGTCGAGATGCGGCGTCGGCATTTATAGTTTGTTCCAGTGTCAAATCTACAGGAATTCTGCTGAAATCATGTTCTGTTCTTCGGACTGTAAATACACCCTGATTAAGTATCTCTCTAAGGCCGGGATGAGTCTCATCAATATTCAATAAGTCCAATTGGTATTTTGTTAACCACCGGGAATAGTTGATGTGGCCTGTGGCAAAGAACAGGTCAATGATTGGTGTTAGTGCGAAAATAAAGAGCTCGATGTTATTTGTCCGGATAGCTCTTTCAAGTTGGTGAAATATGTTAATGTACTCCACATACATCATCCAGAACTTTGCAGTGTATCCATGAGCTCCTGATACAGTTGCCTTGGTGAATTCAGAATACTCTTTTGAACATTTTTCAAAAAGATCTGTACTGATCACCAGCTCAAGCCCATGTTCTCCTCTACTGGTATTTTTTTTCACAGTAGATATCAGGGTATGAGTTCTCTGTGGTCATAAGTCTCTAGAAAGGCCTTGAAATGCAGGCTTTCGAAGGCAAGGCCAAGTAGAGGATGGAGCCTCTTGCATCGGTTGAAGTGTTTTCCTGTGAGGAACCCAATCAAAGAACCTGGTGCAAGGACTCCGGTCTCTATTAGCAAGTTTGGTCCTCCTGATTCTGCTATAAGTTTTCCAAGGGCCTTGAAAAATGCCATCTCTATATGGAAAGCACCCATCATGATGAAAACATTGTCAAATGTTGGAGATTCGGCAGCCTGAATTTGCATGGCTGGTCTTGCTGCTGCAAGGTCATATGTAACCAGTCCATACTCTTGGTTGCATTCTTCAGCACACTTCTGGGTTGTTTGAAGGGTTTGTCGCACTACCGAAAAGCTGGTGATGGGCTCGTTAAGATTTGGCATGTATCTCACTTCTTGTTTTGGTAGCTGATCCTTGTAGAAGATGGCATTAAAACCAACCCACATGGGAAGAGCATCAGTCTCAAATGCGTGGCTCATCATCCACACGAGGTCCAGATGTCTTGCAGTGATTGCAACATCCGGTAAGGTAAAAATGGACGTGTTTTTATAGGTAAAGGTAGTGATTTTAGGGACACCAAAATAGGGGGCAAGAGATGTGTCTGTGACAGTGAGAGACCTCTTCTTAAAAGCTTTCTTTGCTCTTGGTGTTGTCTTTCTAACTGGTGTTGGTGTTTCATTACTCTGTTGACTGTTTGGATGATCTCCTGGCAAATTTTGATACAGAATTCCCATTGTATCATGCAGTGTATCGCTCCCGGACAACGTCTGTGTCATCTCATCAAAGTTGTCAAATGCAAGTCCCATTGGAGCTTCTGCCAAAGTGCCCTCAGGGCAAGCTTCTTTCCTCTCTTGGATGGCTTCAGTAGTTGATGTTTCAAGTTCCTCCAAGCATGAATAGTTGAGACAATGCCCAAACCTATTTAGAACTTCAACAAGCTTCTTGCTACCTGTGATAGATCTTATAGCCATACCTAGAGTTACATGTTTTGCTGGTTTTGCACGGCCTCTTTGAACAACAAACAATGCATCCTGACTTATGGAATCAATACGACGTTTAATTTGCTTTCCACATTGGTCAGATATGTTGCCAGTGTACAGAACTTTGAAGAAGTTCATCACGGCCTGAGGTACAATTGTGTCCCCGTCTCTGATATCATTAAGTGTTGGATTATCTGGTACATATTTTCTTGGAGCATTTAACAGCTGCTTTCGCAATATTACAGCTGCTTGGTTGAGGAGTCGTTCCTCGGACTCTGTGTAGTCATAAGCCACGCGTACGGAATCATCAGCAATTACAGAGTTATAAAGAATGCTACCCAATTTCTTACCTACCGGAGTCTGAACCTTGATTTTGGACCCAAACTTATTTTGTAGGTTTCGCAACAAACTGTGCCTTTGCACAGGAGACTCATCAGCTGATGAACATAAGTCCAAATAACGATCATACACAGATGTCAACAGTTCTGCACGTTTGTTAGCAATTACAAACTTCTCAACATATTCATGGATATTTCTAACAGCAATTATAGTCTTTTTTTGTGGAATATCTCCTTTCTGTTCAATACTTGAAGTTCTATTGGCTGCAAGCAAGAATGCACTATTGCATGAATGATGATACTTAGCTTCTTTTGCCACTAGGTCTACACCAACAACTTTCGAAAGAATAGCTGTATCCTGAAGTAGTTCAGCAGCCTCTTGAATCCTCCATCCTGCTTCTAATGTTTCACACGATCCTAAAAGTTTAATAGCTCCACCTTTTTTCTTTCTCTTTTGATTACAAAAAAGACAAGTGACAGGAAGAATTCCAGATGATGAGGGTTCAGCATCATCATCTACCCTTCCATTGGAACGTAAATGCACCAAACTCCTGTCACTAGCGTCAAATGGTGTATCGCCAGGACCTGAAGTTGTGGATGTAACAGCTGTGAATTTCTGGTAGCAGGATACATGATAACCATCATTCTCATCTGGGCTTTCAGGTAACCTTACAACAATGTCATAATAAACTGATTTCTGAAATTGAGGTTTTGCACGCCTCTTCTCGGCTGCGGCTTGCACAGTAATCCAGTTCTTCTCATAAAAGGGTAAAACATCACAACATTGTTTCTTCTCCGAGGGCTTCCCAGAATGGAGAATGCAATGCCTGAAGCCAGGAACAGCATTGTTGGCAGGATCAGATGACTCCATAATATCTAAAATAAAAAGGGGTTTCTTATAAACGAGAACACGTTCTATATATGGTAGCCACATCATTAACTAATTTTCATGTGAAAATAAACAACTGAATAAAGACATCTTAATTTCATTTCGTCTAATAATCCTCCAATGCGTAAAACTCACTCTGCTCTCAATTTGGAGAAACTCGAAAAAAGCTCCTTAAGTTTAGAAATAACCCCATAAACTCACCAAAGATTTCAATATGATAGTAGGTTATCAAAATTTAAACTTTTACAAAATATTACCAAATTTGTGTTCTATTACTCTGCCCAAGGCAGTAATATAAACTTACCAGTTTAGGTCCTTCTTAATAGGCTAACTTCCATGCAAATCAAAATTGACACTATAATTGTATTATGTAATTCTAATTTTGTATAATCACGAGCCCCTGCAAAGAAAAAGCACAATTAGTACTATCCTTCTAAAATTGTATTGCTTATATATTCAGTGAAACAACAGTAGTGATAAGATAAACAGAAGAGCTTACAATAGAGTGGTGTGGCACATGTTGAGGAAATGACATGAATGAATATATACAGTAGCCCTAAAGAGAGTGAATATAATCCTTTTAATGTGCTAATAATAATACCCTCTTTAGGCCGTTCTTGAATGGTTTTTACACCAAATTCGACTCTTAAGAACTAATGAGCCCTTATCAGAACGATCTAAAGGATATTTCTACAAAGTTTCATTAATGTACGTAAGACATGTTTTAAATGCGACAAACATAGCGCCTTCTTTAGGTCGTTCTTAAATGGGTTTTGCACCAAATTTGACACTTAAGAATTACTGATCCTTCATCAGGAAGCTCTAAGGTATATTTCCACAAAGTTTCATTGATGTACTCAAATTGTGATTTAAATGTGACTGTAGCGCCCCCTTTGACCCCTTCTTAAATGCGTTTTGCACCAATTGCGCCATTTAAGAATGACACATCTGTAATCACAGTGCCAAAACGAAACTTTTATCACAGGTTTGATTGATGTACTCCAAAATGTAATTTAAACCTGATTTGGGGGGCAGTTCAAGCTGCGCCCCCTACTCAACGCACCAATGGCATAACTTAAGAATGGCCATTCGGGGGTCCCCATCATACTAGCTGATGATTTTAGCTATCAAACCTTTTGTACTCGAGATGTAATACAAATCTCTGTGAGCTCCCGGATTATGCTGCCGGAGGCTGGCCTACAGTAGTAAGCCGGCAATAGTACTATGGCTAAATGGAAGTGAACCTTCTTTTCGGAGAAAGGCAGTAAAATTAGACTTTTACATCTTTTATTACTGTGTACATATACAGTAATAGAGGGCCTTCACTCCATGCTTTCTCTCTCTCTCTCTCTCTCCTTTCTAGCTTGCTAGATGCTCCGACAATAGCTAGCTAATCCGGCAATATGCCGGCTGAACTACAGTATATGTCTATACAGGTAATCAGTATAATTGCAGTATAGTATATACAGCAGATGAATAACTATCGTATATATTATACTAGTAGTTATTTCCAATATATCTTGGGTATCCCTGCCCAGATATTTGCTGAACCCAATTCTATATTGATGGATTAATATTTCATCAATATTCTGATTTGAAATCAGTTTCCATTTACCCTGCAATATTGAATTTCGTAAAGGGCTGGTGGTGTGACACCTCTAACCCCTATAGGGGAGAGCCCTTATCCCTGAGTTTCCCTGATCAAGAAACTCCCTGATTTAATATTGTACGGGAAGTCACAGCAAATAGATTGGTTGGGATGCATAAGTATATGTCTTTTATTTTCTGCCGGCTGAACTACGGTATAGGTCTATACAGGTAGTCAGTATATTTGCGGTATAGTAAATACGGCAGATGGATAACTAACGTATAGATTATACTAGTAGTTATTTCCAATATATATTGGGTGTCCCTATCTAGATATTTGTTGAACCCAATTCTATATTAATGGAATAATATTTCATCAATATTCTGATTTGAAATCAGTTTCTATTTACCCTGCAATATTAAATTTCGTAAAGGGCCGGTGGTGTGACGCCTCTAACCCCTAAAGGGGAGAGCCCTTATCCCTGAGTTTCCCTGTTCAGGAAACTTCCTGATTTAATATTGTAAGGGAGGTTGCAGCGAATAGATGGGTTGGGATAGACAAATATATGTCTTATAATTTCTAATCAACATATCTTGGATGCGAGCTTCTGCTGTTACCGCTCCTATTTCGAAAGAATGACATTCCTTCGATACTCTGATTGTATATCAATCCTCCTTACCTCACAGCGTTAAGCATAGAAGGGGACAGTGCATATACACTTCCTTACACCTAGGTGTTCGAGCCCCCTTTTCTTCAGGGAATTCCCCGGTTGGAGGAATTTCCTTAAGACTGAGGAGAAGTAACAGCATTGGCTCACAAGGGATACACGGATATGTGTCTCCCACTATCTCTTTTAGCTTTCTGTCCTAAGCTATTTTGTCAAAAGACAACTTTGCAAATTGCCTATCGATGCGATAATCAATTGAATACTTTCTGTTCTCCCTTCCTTACAGGAGGGACACCAGATGATGCATTGCAGTCTTCCGCAGTTATAAAGATGAGCATTTTCACGGACATAATATATGCAGGTTCCCCCAGCAATATTATTTCCAAAATCCCCAATCTGCAGGACGGCAGTCTAGAGCTGTCGAACTGTGGTTGGTTTCGTTTCGAAAGTTATCTCTTTAATGCGGTTCAACTGCGAACCCGTAAAATGCGAGAACTCTACGGCAATTGGACCGAAAACTTCACTTTCTCATAACTAAAAATGCCGATTTACTGCTCCTTTTAAAGGTTTTAAGGTCTAAACCCCCAACCCTGCCTCTCAAGTTAAGGTTGCAGGCACTAACGGCATTGGTGAATCTGAGCGGGACTCGTACCCCCGACTGACAAACACCGGGCAGAGACTCCATATTCAAGCCACACCTTGTAGTGAAATCGACGACAGCAGTCATTGTTTCACTGTCACATCTGACTCCGCCGCCAAGAGCCGGCAGTGTGTGCCCTTGGTCACCACCCAGTCAATAGATGAGTTGGTATACCTTCAATCGACAGCCCGCCGATTCCCAGCGGTCTGCCGACAGCCCGAGGAGTCTCCTTTGGTTCAGAGACCCGCTGACTATGCGTATAGTTTTCACCACTACCCAGTCACATTGAATACTGGCTAGGATGGTGTGACGTCTGTCTGCGACCCGCTGACAGCCGACAAATCACTGATATGTCGAAGACCTGCTAGCCATATCGGTACTGAAGTACTGTGCCAATTAACTTACCCCCAAGCACTAGCCTTGATGGTAACAGGCCAGTTGTATAGGGGTATACAATACCCTGTACACCTGCAGTTTAGGACCATATCACAGACATAAATCCTTGGTACATAACCATACAATAGAATGGTTTTCCAGTACGTTGTGCTTCTAAGCACAACCCCTTGCTGAGACCTACCTGATTTGGTGGATCCACTTCCCCCCTTCTTCCTTACGCTGATGCTTCATCAGCCTCTTGATTCTCATTATTAATTCCCCGGATGTAGGGCGCTACTCTAGCCTTATGGACTAGAATCTTCCATCGGCCTCTTCTTGAAAGGGGATGCCCTAGAATCAATAATTAGGAAGACCGCAGCAGTTAGCTGGAAGGATTTACACGTCTGTGTCTCTCCTCTTTTCCAGCGTACTTATCCTAAGCTTTATGCAATAGAAAGGAATCTTCTATTACAGTGAAACACTGAAAAGCTGATATAGGCGGACAGTCAGGTATGGCCTGAAAGGAGAACGGAAGGGTTTCTTAGTTCTCCCTAGGATGTTAAACTGCATCCCACAGTTACAATGACCGTTGTTCCACAGACAGTCAGATTTATACACCTTCTGATCATGCGAAGTAAACAGACGCTTCTGGTAGGAGGGAAGTTCCTCCTGGATCGCTGGACCTTCGATCCTTGGGTCCAAGGCCTAACCAAGATGAGACTAGAATGGAAATGGACATACCTCCACCATCCTTTCCTCAACTCTTCTTATATTCAAATTCCCCCTAGAAGAGTATACCTTAAAGCTCTAGAGCATACTAGCGGTGAGGAAAGTAGAGTCAATCGATTTCCTATGAAGGCAGTTTAGTGTTCACATGAAAGACTCAAGAAATCTCTGAGTCATTCTGGACTTGGCGCCACGCAACAAGTTCCAATAGAACAACAAGTTCAGAATGATAATCCTTCTGAACATAAGGACCCTATTCAGTAAGGGGTGTTGACAATCTAGCCAGCCCTGGAAGATGTCTATCAGCAACTTCCAGTCAGTCACCCCCTCCCCTCCTACCTAGGATCCAATTTATGGAAGATAACGTATATCCTGGACGAGATTCTTGTCAGACTAGTTTCAGTCCTAGGATCCTTACGGAATTAGCAGACAGTCAAGCGAAACCAAGCCTAGAAAGAGTTCAGGCAACGATGGCCCTGGACGACAGGCTGGGGTGGGCAGCACCCGAAATTACTGTCTATGAGCATCCATGGAGATGATCCGGCCCTGGAACATTGAGGATGCAAATAATAGAATCTTGATTCTCTCCAGCTCAGGGGCTTCAATGTTTTAAAAAATCATTGAAACCTGTAGTCACCCTAACGCCCCCTTTTCCCCTGGGGATGTTAAAAGAGATCGCAAGGTCTGTCAAGAGACTATGGTAATCAGTCAGGATTCCATAACACTAACAGGGAGAAGTTTCGAACTCTCTCCAGTTCACGATGATGACAGACCCAGTGCTACGTGCACAACTATAAGATGCGCTAAGAGGCTGGAGAAGATACGCATCAAACGCTCGAAGAGATCTAATAGGACCAATGATGGTCATTCCCTCTCCACTTACCCTACAATGACCAAAGGTCACGGACCCGTAGGCCATTTTAGCCCTGTAATGGGTGGATAAACTCTCTCCACACAGATCGGACCTCCTCAGTTTGATCTGGAGCATCGAAGCGATAATGAGGCGTCAAAACTGTCGAGGATAAGGGACGTCTCATTTCATTAGGGAATGCTAGCCATCCCTTCCTTAAGGGAATGGCACCTATCAGCAGCTCGTTTATATATGATCCGCAAGGTGACAACGGATGCTCTTCTTGGGTTCCACCCAATAGAGTTGGAATGGTACACGGACGCAGACCCATTCCCTCCCAGAAAGGGACAAGTCCCCGAGATGCAGATCGTTCTCTTCATCATGAGCGTTATCAAGATACTATCTCGTTATTTAGTCCCATACGAGGACCCTCTAATGGAGGTAACAGACATCATGTCTCTACATTAGAAGTGATGGACTTAGAACTCCTATTCAGCCCATCAAAATTTCCTCCAGAAGGCCCTCTACATGCTGAGACCCTTCCAAGGAAGAGGGGCTCTATTGGCTCCCAGAAAGCCCAAGAACATCCCGTTCCCTGTAATGAAGGAACTGAGGCTGAGGCTAGTCCTAGTATGCACCTAGGATTATCCAGGAGGTTCAGAAGTTTTCTGCCTTCTATTTATCACAGTACACCTGATCCCTTCATTTTACGAATTCCTTGCCCTTAACGGTTAGGAAAAAGACTGGGATCTTAAGGGCAAAATAGAATTCCTAGAAGAATACAAGTCTAGTCAACGAGAAGACAATACGAGTCTTCTTGGGAAAGTAAATTGTTTTGTAAAGAAAAAGGGCCCGAAAACAATCTCATGATCTTCTGCCTGTCCTTCTCTGTCCACCCCTATATTCAGGGTCTGGTGGCCGACAGCACGTTGGCCTTTGAGGAAGGAGGCAGTGTATCCTTGAATACTATGAGAACGCTAGTTCTTCGGCCTTGTCTCCATATAAACCCTTGAGTAAGCACCAAGGGTATGGCCGACTTTGCGAGAGAGGTCACTTAATGGGATCTTTGGATCCATGGACCATTATCTCTGTGCAAGTCAGCCCCGACTAGACCTCTTCTATATGCCCTTTAAATGGATCTAATGATTGGAATCTTTAATAAATTCCCGATAACATGTGCAGGCTTAGGCCCGCAACGCCACTAAAGCCCATCTAATGGTCTTTGGACAAGGTCCTACATTATGCCACACCTGTGAACAATGAGGATTGTTCCCTCAACCATCTAACCTGAAAGGTTATTTTTTGGTTTGCTATAGCCTCTGGGACTAGAGTTAGTGTAATAGTGGCCCTATCCTGAGGGCCACATTAAGTGAGAGAACTGCATCTCTTTCTGATCTAACCTTTCTCATTAAAGACGTCCTACCTACTAAGACCCTCTTAATGAGAGAATGCCTTGAAGTAGTCATTGAGCTTCAGCACAGCATTTCATTCCCGTGCTGAATCTTGGTGACGGGCAAGAGGGCTCTCGAACTTGGGGAAATTGCTCCCCCAGTTCGAATCTAAATTTCTCTCTTTCATCTTTTTCTTCCTCTTTATATGGCTTCAACCTTCTCCTAATATTATAAACTTTCCTTCATGTTGCTGTCCCAACCCTATGAGTAAAATTTCCCATATGTATGTGTATATATTTACATATATATGTGTGTTTATTATTTTTTTTCTCTCTTTTTTATGGCATGGATGTTTCTACATCTGTTATTGCCACTTGGGCGGATGTTTATACATCCGGTATTGCTGCCTGCTTTGATGAATGGGAAAGGTGTCACAGTTGGGAGGTGTTTGTGCTCAAAGCTATATGTGAGAGTACTGGATGATCTCAGCCATCCCGAAGATGGTTTGGACCTTTTTGGCGGTACTATTCTCAAGTGTTGGGTCTTCGGAATCCAGGGGGATCCAACGCTTGGGGTAGGACTCTCGGCTTTTGGCCGGAAGCCCGTCATTACAGATATGGGGAGGATGATTCCATAGTTTCTTGGTCTCGGTCCTAACAGGCGGGTTCAGCTTACACCTGTGCCTCTATATCTGTTTTGATGCTATCCTTCGGGTAGGGTATGGAGTGGACCATCTGGGAAGTATACTCTCACTGTGCCGGTAGTGGAGAGAGTGTAAATTTCCTTCCCAACATGTGATGCCTTAATGTTCTCAAGCAGGTAAATCAAACTTCAAAAAATCACTCTTCTCTCTTCTTTTTTATGATGGATTCTTGTGAAAATGACCCCACCTCCCCTGGATATGCTGACTCGCCCCCGGCACTGTTGACGACCTCTGGCAATTCATTTAAAGAAAACTCTGTTGACGACGTAGGAACTAAAAAGGACTATTCTTTAAACACTCGGAAAAAGGGTAATTTGGGCAACACAGGAAAATTGAATGTCCTGCACATTACCCAAATCCCATTAGAAACTAACTATGATATGCTACATAAAATATTTGAGTGTTATGGATTAATAAAAGAAATTAGAATGAAACTTCAAGATGATAATTGGGAATCTTGGTTATCATTTAATTGTCATGAGGAAGCATTTAATGCAAGCCGTAATATTGTTGATATTAAAGTAGGTAATATGAGTGTTAAGGGTGCTCTGTGTGATGGGGCACCTAAAGATCTGGATGTCTACAGACCAGCAGACTGGGCTGATAAAGATATAGAGGCAGATATGCCATCCCAAAGAAAGCCAAAACCACCAATGTGGCTTCTTGCTCAATCTGTAGGAGGTACGGAAAATTATTTCAAGGTCTGCAAATTTCTTCAGAGGAAGGTAGGTATGATCGCACCTGGAGATATATCTCGATTCGGTAAGAAAAGTTACCTGATAAAGGCCAAGTCATATACACAGTCTGTTATACTGTCCAATTTGAAGACAGTAAATGATGATATAAAATTGGACATCAAACCCCATCTAAACTTCAGCTATGGAAGGGGAGTGGTTTTTAATAGGGATCTGTATGAATTTACTGAAGAAGAGATATTGACTATGTGTCCTCTATCAGTGTGGAAAGTACATAAAGTACCTGGAACATCAATGATTGTTCTTACTTTCCAGGATGCCGATGTACCTTCCCACATAGACATAGAAAATGAAAGGATCAGAGTTCAACCTTTCAAGCAAAAGCCACTGCAATGTTATAATTGCTTTAAATTTGGACATCCTTCCAAAGTTTGCAATAGTGAAAGAATTTGTAATACTTGCTCCAATATTTACCATGGGGAATGTACATTTGAGGCAAGGTGCTTAAACTGCAACTCTAATCATAAATCTAATGATAGGAGCTGCCAGTTTTATAAGTTAGAAGAGGCTGCCTTCAATAAATCAATTATTGAACATGTAAGCGTGGGGCATGCCAAGAGATTATTAAATAAATCTAACACTTATGCAAAGACATTAAAAACAGGAGAAAAAGTTCCTCGGGAATCATCTCGCCCACCTACTACTGTAGGTAGTTCTCGAAAAAGGAATTCACCATCTATTGATAAAGTGCTGCATAAGACAAGAATATCTCCTCCTAAAGATTTATCACTGAGTATCAACCAAAAGACATTGCCCACCACTATCAAACCTTTGTCCCCCATTACAAAGGATAGTACTAACCTCTCCCAGGCCATATCCTTGCCTGATTTAATGGAGATTCCACCTGACACTAAGTTATCAGGTGTACCTGTAGTGGGGAAGGTACAAAAACCTGGTAACTCACAACCTACTAATCGTAAAAGAGAGAGACCTCCATCTCTCTCACCCCCTTCCATAAGAAATACTAGAATTATGACATCAAATAAATATGATGTTTTGTCTGTTGATGTTGCCGATCAACCAGAAGATAATTTGAATAAATCAGAAATTCAAGTTGAGGTCCACCATCCCCCTCAACAAATAGATAAAAAAGATACAAAGAAAAACACCAACGTAAAACCCAACATAACAAGACCACCTCTGAAGAAACCTACAGGTAATAATGTTAGATTAAAAACTGCTAATGGGAAGACCTCATCCAAGATGTCTTCCAGAAATAATCCATAGTTTTCTCCTCCATTTTGCAATGGAACTGTCAGGGTTTGAGGGCGAAATATGAAGAACTTAAGCTCCTAATTCATGAGCATTCCCCCATAATTGTATGTCTACAGGAAAGTATGCTTGATTCTAACACTCCTAGTCCTCGAGAGTATGTTAGCTATAGAACACCATATAATCAACAAGCAGGGAGCCATGGCGGAAGTCTCATGTACATTCGTCGAGATGTTCCCCAAATACACATGTCTATACGTACAACCCTGCAGGCAGTTGTTGTACAAATTGATATAGGGAGAAAATATACAATATGCTCTCTGTACTTACCTCCAAATGATAATATTTTATATGATGATTTAGTAGAGGTCATTCAACAACTCCCTCAACCTTTTCTCTTACTGGGAGATATGAATGGTAGACATCCTTTATGGGGTGATATTTTAGCAAACACAAGGGGCAATATTATCTCATCAATTGTGGAGAATGAGGATGTGGGACTCCTTAATACAGGAGAGCCCACACACTTCCATGTTCAGACAGGTACTTTGTCATGCATTGACCTTTCAATTGCAAGCTCTAACTGCCTTCTTGATTTTGATTGGAGGACATTAGATGATTGGCATACTAGTGATCATGCACCAATCATTATAAACACCAACAAGGGTCCGCCTTTTCAAAGATCGCCACGTTGGAATCTAGACAAGGCAGACTGGGTTAAATTTTCCGAGCTAAGTGAAATCGAAGGGAGAGCAGAACAGTTTGAAAGTGTTGATGATGCCATAGACCTACTGAATGGAACTCTTCATACCGCAGGAGTCAATTCAATTCCCAAAACAACAGGGTTATTCAAACGACGACCAGTCCCGTGGTGGTCTTCAGAACTAACTGCACTCCACAGAGCCACAAGAAGATCTCTAACACGATTGCGTAGACGCAGAACTGATGAGAATTTAACTATGTACAAGAAATGTAGAGCACAGTTCCGTCGTGCCATGAAAGAAGCAAGACGCCAGTCATGGATGTCTTTTGTTTCCTCCATTAACAGTAGAACACCACCATCTTCTGTGTGGAGGAAAGTAAAAAAGATAGCTGGCAAATTCACCCCCAACCCACCACCAGTGTTGAAGGTGAATGGCCAGTATGTAACTGAAGCAAATGAAGTTAGCAATGCCCTGGCTAATCATTTTTCAAATGTATCCAGCAAGTGTGAAGGAGCCCCTGGTCACCAGTATAGGAGCACTGAAGAAAAGAAAATTTTAAATTTTGCAACAAGAAGGGAAGAGTCGTATAATTCTCCTTTCACTGAAAGAGAATTTGATTCCGCACTTGCTCATTGCAACGATACAGCCCCTGGACCCGATGGAATTCCATATGCAATGATTAAACATGTACATTTTAATACAAAGCTATTTATTTTAAGCATTATTAATAGAATATGGCATGATCATAGTTACCCAAGTGTTTGGGAACTAGCCATTATTTTAGCCTTTTTAAAACCCGGTAAAGACAAATTTTTAGCAGCAAACTATCGTCCTATTACATTGACATCTTGTTTATGTAAAATCATGGAGAAGATGGTCAATGCAAGGCTGATATGGTACCTTGAAAAGAAAGATATTTTATCACCGATTCAATGTGGATTCCGAAAAATGCACTCAACGACTGATGTATTGATACGACTTGAGTCTTCTATTTGTGAAGCCTTTGCTTCCAAACAGCACCATGTTACAGTATTTTTTGACCTTGAAAAGGCATATGATACCACATGGAGACATGGTATTCTTAAAACCATTCATGAATTGGGATTGAGAGGAGAGCTGCCACTATTTATTCAGGCATTTCTTTCACGTAGAGTTTTTCAAGTGAGAGTGGGGGAAACTCTATCAGAGAGTAAGTGCCAGGAAGAAGGAGTTCCTCAGGGTAGTGTGCTGAGTGTAACCCTTTTTGCACTAGCAATTAATGGGATATCCTCAGCCATTCCACAGGATGTTCTCTCAACATTATTTGTGGATGATCTCTCAATATCATTTGCTGGCACTAGAATGGCAATGGTTGAGAGAAAAATCCAACTCTCTATTGATAAAATTATCCAGTGGGCTGACATGAATGGATTTAAGTTCTCGACAAGTAAAACTACCATTGTCCATTTTTGTCGTATCCGGGGAGTACATCCAGACCCGGATATATACATTAAAGGTCAACGGATACCATGTGTATCGGAAACCAAATTTTTAGGTTTGATATTTGACTGTAAACTTACATGGGTTTCTCACCTAAAAGCGCTAAAAGCTAAATGTGTTGAAGCTCTGAATATCTTAAAAGTATTGTCCCATACATCATGGGGGGCAGACCGCAATACTATTTTAAAATTATACAAGGCCTTGATTTTTTCCAAAATTAGTTATGGTTGTGAGGTATATTCTTCAGCCACCCCAAGCCGGTTAAAAATATTAGATTCGATACATCATGCAGGTATTAGATTGTCTACTGGAGCTTTTAAAACCTCGCCTATCCCAAGTCTCCTTGTTGATGCTGGAGAGTTACCTCTAGACCTTTACCGAATGTCTTCCATTCTTCGGTATTGGTTTAGATTGCAAAGACTCCCTAACTCTCTAGCTTTTCAGACTGCAAGCCTTGTAAGACACGCATCATACTTTGAGTTGCACCCAAAATCTCCTCAACCTTATGGCTTTTGGGTGAAACGATTATTAAATAGTCTGGATATAATTAGAAATAAGGTACTTCCATTCAAGGTATCATCAACGCCTCCATGGAAGTTACCAGAGATATCTTTTTGTAAATATTTTATTGGAGATAAGAAGAATATGTCAGACATAGAAGCCAGGTCTCTTTTTAATGAACATGTTAAAGAACATAGAGGATCAACTTTTATCTATACTGATGGCTCCAAATCTGATGCTGGCGTTGGATTTGGAGTACATAGTAATGGTTTTAATTGTAGAGGTGCACTTCCTCTGACCGCTTCCATATTTACTGCCGAACTGTATGGCATATTAACCGCTATTGAGAAAATAGCGTTGGAGAAGGAGGGTAATTTTACAATTTTTAGTGATGCAAGGAGTGTCCTTCAAGCTATGGAAGTTTTTAATTCTAATAACCCTCTAGTTTTAAAGATTTTAGAATGGCTTTTCATTATTGGACAGAGAGGTATAACAGTTCAATTTTGTTGGGTTCCAGCACATGTAGGTGTGTCTGGGAATGAGAAGGCAGATTCACTGGCTAAGGAGGCTGCATCCGAGTTGCTGCCAAGAAGGTATCCCATTCCCTGTAATGATTTCTTACCTGACATCAAGAAATTGGTTTGCAATAAATGGCAACAGCAATGGGATAGTCAAGATGGCAATAAAATGAGGGAAGTAACAAATGACATATCTCCTTGGAGGTATAATATGATGCCCCGAAAATGGGAGACGTCTCTTTGTCGTCTCCGTATTGGTCACACTCGGTTGACCCATGAGTTTCTGCTGAAGGGCCAACACCAACCGTATTGTGACAACTGTTTAGTACCTCTAACAGTAAGGCATTTGTTGACCGAATGCCCCAATTACAACATCTTGCGGAATAGATATTTGTTTGAGGCTCGAGGTGAGGGTGGCAGGTTCATCCTTGCCAAGATTCTTGGAAATGATGTGTCCTACCATGCAAGTGGCATTTCTGGGCTTGAACCTGTGCCGGCCAGTGAATAAGCTCCTATTAGCACTTATTCTTAGGTAATTTACTGCTAAATATACCAGAGAAAAAATGTAAAGGAGTGCTAGGTTAACTAGCTCGCTCACCTATTGGTGTCGGTATAGAATTGGGCGTATAATCCAGAGGTCCCGCACTATTTAGATTCATCCACGACAAAGACCCCAATAGAGGAGAGCCGTTCAACCTCACTCGGCACCACCAACTCTGCATCCGCTCAGAACCAAACTCCTTTTTAGCACGCCTGTGTGGTAACCCGCTTGTTTGTGCTCTCGTGTTTTGCCTTATTTTTCGCTGGATTATGGCTTCTACATCGGTTTCCCAGGAGTCACCGTCTAAGTTAAGTACCAAGCTATGTTTTGCTGTGTTTTGAGCAATCTAGATCGTTTAATATTTAAATTATAGGAGTTTATTCTCTTCGATCATATCGGTCTTGCTCGATTCCGCTTACGGTTGGTACTCCTGTTTTGAGAGCTTTTAGTTTCACTCGCGGTGTTACTAAGTGTATTATTTTTATTATTAGTTAAAAATTTTTTATATGTTTTATTGTGGATATTCATTATTTAGCGTTTAGAACCCTTGTGGTTCATATTTAGGGCCGATATCAAGTTACGTATCGTAGATGGCTTGCCGACCTTCATTACTGGGCGGCAATTTTTATTATATAAGCCATCAGGTTGTTGTCCTTTGGGATTTATTTATTATGTTGCATGCCTTGCCCTAATTTTTTATGTGTATATTTATATATTTTTCAACACTATTACTTTTATAATGAATATTTGTGCTTATTACTCCGTATGATCTGTTTTGGTAGTGTTTGGGGATCGTCAGTTGGTAGCCCTGCTACTCCGTATCACGTGATCCTCCCCCAAGCTCCCCCTCTCGCTAGGTTGGTGGCTAGGCTTCTCTCCCCCCTCCCCTAGGGGACCGTTGCCTTCCCTCCTTTTAGAGGGGGTAGTTCAGTGTTTATGGACTTTGTCCTCCGGGTGTCCCGGCGGTTTCGTCTCTGTCTAGACGGGTTGGCCACCGGTCAACAGAGTAGGATCCCGGTGCACCCTATTTTATATTCACCTATCATACTTTTATTATGTTATACGAAACCCTCCGGGTTCTGTTGGCGGTTCTTATCTACAGTTCCGCCCCCCTCTTAATTTATAACAGTTCCTATGATTATATATGATTATATATGACAGATCACTATCCCGGAGTTCCTATATGTATTGGTTTATGGATGTACTTTTATTTCCCGGCCCGGGGCTTAACCTCGCTCCGGGAAATCAGACGCCATGTGTCTTATTCTTTGTTGCATCCTTCTTTATGATCCCGGCTCGACTGGAATGGATAGCTATACTCTAGTCTTAAGTTAGACTTATGTTTAGGCCCGGGTCTTCCGGACCCGCCCCTACTTAAGAGTATTACAGTTAAGCTCTAGTCTTAAGTTAGACTTATGTTTAGTCCCGGGTCCTCCGGACCCGCCCCTACTTAAGAGAATTACAGTTTCTCATATACTATTCTTTTTATAGATGGTGCATTGTCAGACGACGGCCTGTGCGGCTGTTCTTCACCAGCCTTGTGGCCATACTGTATGTAGGTCTCACGCCCTCTGCGGAGTTCAGCTGGAAGACATCGTGGTCTGGCACCCTGATAACTGTATGGTCTGTTTTGACCTCATCACCACCCTCGGATCTGATTCGGTGAGTCCCGTTGGCTATGTTGTCTTTCTAATTATTTTACCTTTTTTTGGTATACATACACTATTTAGTAAGATTTCTATGGTCTTGAAGGACCGCCGGGAATCTTCCTTTCTGTAATTCCCACTATTATTTCAGGCATCCCCGGAGCAGAAGACTGCGGCTCGGGCCACACTGAAAGTGTGGGTTGGGGGATTTGCCCGAAACGTGAAATCTAAACAGCCTTACGTCCTATCTGAAGACTACTGTGCCATGATCTACCCTAATGCCAAGTCTTCAGCCGCTGTGGCTAGGCATGTTGCGGCACCCATCATTGCCGACATTGATGTCACTATAGCGGGATTCATCGACCAGGAACAAGATCCGTTGGATGCCCCCGGAGATCTGGAAGACAATGTTGCCTCCTTGAACTTGGATGTTGAACCTATGTTGTTGGATGATCCAGATGCAGGTAGGGTGGTAAGTGAGGCAGGTGTTACCGGCGCTGAGATTCCTATCCTCAGCCCCGCTCTTTCTTCTTCATCTGATCTCTCTTCTTTCCATGGTTTTTCTGGGGACCGTGATTCGTCTCATCGATCACACCCGGTTCCCCCCAAAGATAAGTCTATATCTAGAACTTTGCCAAAAGCTCGTAAGCCCCACAAGGCTTCCCATAGTTCCAAGTCAAATACAAACCCGTCATCTAAGGCTTCCGGCTCCTCCTCTAAGTCTCACGACCCGGGAGTACAATCCGCCACTTCTGCTCCTAGCCCGGGCCTTTCCGAATCAGCCATGCTTCGCATTGTGTCGGAGATGCAATCTAAGATTGTGTCGGAAATGCAGGCCAAGATGGACACGATGTTCTCTAACATTGGTCAGAGACTTGGGGCATTAGAGCAGGGTGCTCCGGAGCGAGTTCAAAGCTCTCTCATCCCGGATGCCTCTAAGCTTCCGCCGTTTACCAAGAATAACCCTTGGCGCATGGCTCTTCATTCCCCATTCTCAGACGGGATGTTAACATTGGAAGGTCTTGGTACTCGTCCACTAGAGGATTTTGAATTCTTTCCTCCTGGTCTCGCATTTCCATTTCATGGTTATGCCAGGCTTACCGAGGAAGCTCTGGTTCGGCTGGATAAGGTCCCCAAAGAGACTGTCATTTTCCCAAAGGAACAAGCCCAATCTGTTTGGGCTAGGTTTCTGAATGATATTGGTTGCACCAATACCATGTTGACGCCTCATAAAAGTTCCTTCACAATGTTCTTAATGGACAAGAATACCGTGACTCCATGCGTCAATAAGGTTGCAGAGCTTGCTTTCCAATATGCTCTGGAGGAGAAGCCCTTGCCTCCCATCCGAGAGGTGGATCCGATCTCCCTCCTTCTTCCTTCAGGTAATGAGTGTTGGGACAATGTCCATACCACCTTTACTTCTGGCAAGCTAACAGCGGACTGTGCTTCAGTTATGTTTAGTGAACGGCTTCCCCGTCTCCCGGAATCCCTTATTAAACAGGAGTATGATTCCCGCCTACGTGTTGGTCGAACCTTGAACTTGGCCACGTCTACGGAGTCGATAGCCTTAACTTATGATACTGAGAGTATCTTTAAGTCTCTCAATAAGGCTACTTTGCAGTCGTTATATTTCGATTTATATGACTTTGCTCTTGCTAAACGTAGGTGCCGCAAACACGTCCTGGCTGAGGCGACTATTAGGCACGAGTCGAATAAACTTATCCGGTCCTCTTGTTGGGGTTCAAATCTTTTCCCTGAGGATCTTGTGGAGGAAGTCTTGGCAGAGGCTACTAGAGTTAATCAGAGCCTTAAAGCCCGTTGGGGTTTGACTCCTAAGCGGAAATATGATCCCGCAAATTACCAAGCCCGGGGTAGGAAGAAGCTCCGCCCGTATACCTCCACCCAGTTCCGGCAACAGCAGAGTAGTTCGTCCGTTTTCCGACAGCCTCTTCCTCCATCTCCTGCTGCTCCTGCACAGCCTTCCACCTCTCAGGCTCCTTCATCGGACGACTATGTCACCGTTCTGCTCCCTAAGAGCCAGCTTCCCGGTGCCTCCACCACCTCTCCAGCCTTTAACCAATCTTATGAGGCTCAAGGCTCTTCCCAGAGTTATAACAGAGGTAGAGGCTACCACCGTGGTTCAAACCAGAACAGAGGTAGAGGTAGATTCTTTCGCAAGGGAAAGAACTTCCGAGGCGGACGTGGAGGCAACTCCTCAAGCCAATACTGAGATGCAGCGGGTAGGGGGGAGGCTTTATGCCTTCCACAACAAATGGAGGTTCAGTCCCTGGGCTTTCAGTATCATCTCCAAGGGACTGGGGTGGAGTTGGATTCAAGGACCTCCTCCTCCGAACAGATTTCATCAGCATTCCACTCCGGACCTAGTCGAATTTGTCCAGGACCTGTTACAAAAGAACGCCATACAAGAAACGAAACACCTGAAGTTTCAGGGTCGGCTGTTCAGTGTCCCGAAGAAGGATTCGGACAAGAGAAGAGTGATTCTAGACCTATCCCTTCTCAACTTGTCCATTCAATGCGACAAGTTTCGAATGCTTACCGTCTCGCAGGTGCGGACCTTACTTCCCCGTGGGGCCGTCACCACCTCTATCGATCTTACAGACGCCTATTATCACGTCCCGATAGCGAGACACTTCCGTCCGTATCTAGGCTTCCGCCTAGGAAACAAAAATTACTCCTTCAAGGTGATGCCTTTCGGGCTCAACATCGCCCCAGGATCTTCACAAAGTTAGTAGAAGTTGCTGTTCAGGAACTCAGAAATCAAGGGATTCAAGTAGTAGCCTATCTGGACGACTGGCTCATTTGGTCAGACACCTCCCAAAATTGCCTAAAAGCCACTCACAGAGTCATCCAATACCTTCAATCTCTAGGCTTCCAGATCAACTTCAAGAAGTCCCGTCTTCTTCCGAAATCAAAGTTCCAATGGCTCGGCCTGCAATGGGATCTTATATCTCACACTCTGTGTCTTCCCAAACCCAAGAGGTTAGAGATTGCAATGAACACCAAACGCTTTCTCAAAGACAAAGTAAGTTCCAGACGACTCCAAGAGAGGATCTTAGGGTCCCTTCAATTTGCTTCAGTGACGGATCTACTTCTGAAAGCAAAATTGAAAGATATCAATCGTGTCTGGCGTTCGAGGGCGAACCGGAAGCTCCGGGACAGGAAAGTCCGCCTTCCTCCCATTCTCCGGGAAAGACTTCTACCTTGGACAAGGGCCAACAATCTGTCAAAGTCAGTTCCCCTTCGATTTCCGCCTCCGAAGTTAATCATTCACACGGACGCATCCCTATCAGGTTGGGGAGGCTATTCTCAGCTCAGGAAAGTTCAAGGTCTTTGGTCTCCCTTATTCCGCCAATTCCACATCAATGTGCTGGAGGCCATGGCAGTTCTTCTAACCCTGAAACGTCTCGCTCCATCCAAGAGACAACACCTTCGTCTGGTTCTCGACAGCGAAGTGGTGGTCCGCTGCCTCAACAGAGGCGGATGAAAATCAGGGCCTCTGAACCATGTTCTAGTAGCCATATTCTCCCTAGCAGCCTCGAACCGTTGGCATCTTTCAGCTGTCCACCTGGCGGGAGTCCGGAACGTAGTTGCAGACGCCTTGTCCCGGACCTCCCCTCTAGAATCGGAATGGTCACTCGATCTAAAGTCATTCCGGTGGATTCTCTCTCGGGTTCCGGGTCTCCAAGTGGACCTCTTCGCCACGGAGTCCAACCACAAATTGAGAGTATATGTGGCTCCCAATCTAGACCCTCAGGCTTACGCCACAGACGCCATGTCACAGAATTGGGACATCTGGGAAAGGATTTATCTCTTTCCCCCGGTGAATCTTTTACTGAAAGTCCTAGACAAACTGAGATCCTTCAAGGGACGAGTAGCCTTGGTCGCACCCAACTGGCCCAAGAGCAATTGGTACCCTCTCCTGCGAGAGTTGAGACTACATCCTCACCCGATACCCAATCCGGTTCTGTCTCAGATAGTACAAACACGCGTTGTGTACGCTTTCTCAAACATTCAGAGCGCCCTAACTTTATGGACTTCATGAAGTTTGCGGCCATGCATGGTGCCAATATCGATCCTCAAAACACCCTGTTCCTAGAATCAGATAAACGGGATTCCACCATCCGCCAATATGATTCTGCGGTTAAAAAGTTGGCTAAATTTTTGATAGACTCAGACGTACACTGTATGAACTTGAACCTTACAGTCACTTTCTTTAGAACTTTATTAGAATCAGGTCTGGCAGCCAATACTATCACCACTATTAAATCTGCCTTGAAAAAGATCTTCCTAGTGGGTTTTAACATAGACTTAACCGACTCTTTGTTAGCTTCAATTCCGAAAGCCTGTGCCAGACTGAAACCGGTTACTCGTCCTACCCCGGTTACCTGGTTCCTTAATGATGTACTCAAATTGGCTTCTGATACCATTAACAGTTCTTGTGATTACATTCCCCTTCTCAGGAAAACACTTTTCCTGATGAGTTTGGCTTCCGGGGCAAGAATTTCTGAACTGGCGGCTTTGTCAAGAGACCCGGGTCATATTGAGTTCCTTCCTTCGGGAGAGATCCTTCTTTCACCTAACAAATTCTTTTTAGCTAAGAACGAAGACCCTCAGAACAGATGGTCCTCCTGGAAAATTGTTTCCCTCACGCAAGATCCGTCTCTGTGCCCTGTTACTACTCTTAGGTCTTATTTATCCCGGACCTCCTCTAACTCCTCGGGGCCTCTATTCGTTAGAGAACAAGGCGGTACCATTACCATTAAAGGGATCAGGCAACAAATTTTGTATTTTATTAAACAAGCTAGCCCTGACTCTTTTCCTCTTGCACATGATATCAGAGCGGTTGCTACTTCGGTGAACTTTTTTCACCACATGAATTTTACGGACCTTTCCAGGTATACAGGGTGGAAATCACCGTCAGTGTTCAAGAAACACTACCTTAAACATTTGGAAGCCCTTAAATTTCCTACAGTAGCTGCAGGGAGCGTAGTTACCCCCAGGTAACTCACATGTTAATTCCTTGTCATTTTATCTCTCCCCCTTACCTGCCTCATTTATACCCTAGTTGTATTCGTTGGTTTCGCACCTGATTACTATTACTATATTTGTAAATTTTTGACTCCTGAGTATCTGTATATATCATCACTCACGGCATTATTATACCTTACCTTTTTTGTCAATTGTTCTACCAAGTGGATTTATGTTCTTTTTAAGATACCCTTATAGCTGTTTTTGGCACTCATCTCTGATTAAAGCAACTTGTATTTCCCTTATGTTTATGTTTTTTCCTTTATTTTGCAAGTTTGGTGACATTTCTCTTGTATATATTCACTGGCCGGCACAGGTTCAAGCCCAGAAAAGGGATTTTGACGTAGGAAAAATCTATTTCTGGGCGAGGGACCTGTGCCGCCCAGTGAACCCTCCCAGCTCCTCTCCCTTGGAGTCCCCAAACTTTGGGTGCTAAGGAGTTGGGTTCTGAGCGGATGCAGAGTTGGTGGTGCCGAGTGAGGTTGAACGGCTCTCCTCTATTGGGGTCTTTGTCGTGGATGAATCTAAATAGTGCGGGACCTCTGGATTATACGCCCAATTCTATACCGACACCAATAGGTGACCGAGCTAGTTAACCTAGCACTCCTTTACATTTTTTCTCTGGTATATTTAGCAGTAAATTACCTAAGAATAAGTGCTAATAGGAGCTTATTCACTGGGCGGCACAGGTCCCTCGCCCAGAAATAGATTTTTCCTACGTCAAAATCCCTTTTTTAGATTTCTTTCAGAAGCAGGTCTTCTGAAAAATATTTAACTTTTATGACATTCAATATTTATGATTTTAATTGAATACTCTTTAATTTTTTATTTTATTTAATTTTTTACTTTTGTATACATAAATTAAATGTTACCGGCGTCAATGACCTTAGATGTCAGGATGCCTGAAAACTTTAAATCATTCATTCATACCTACTAAGAGGTGGGGCTCCTGGAGAATCTGCCCTCTGAAGGAAGATGTCTCTCTAGGTCTGCTAGAGCGTCTAAGGTCTATCTTCATAGAACTTCAGACTTCAGGAGGAACAGCTCTTTACAGGAGAAAACTTTGGATCAAACTATCCACTACAACTGAGGGCGAAGCTCACCTACCTTTTTCGCGGAGCGGATCCTGACAGTACTCCTGCAGATAAAAGATCCGAGGAAAGTTGCTTCATCACTGAACCTTTCAGTGTGTGGACTTCAGCCTCTTCGTTCACCTACTGATCGGAGGTTGTCCAATGCGTCTTACAGACACTATACTAAGCAGATATATGGATTGAAGCAATATGTGGTGGCGGCAGGTGCTATTTGGACCCTGTCGTCTAGCTCTGCGATGAACAGTAAATTGATTGGGACTAACAATTAAAAGGAGAAGGGGTCAGCAATTTTCGTGTGACCTCCCTTTGAATAAGTGTTGCCAAGGTAACACTAAATCTGTTCAGAATCTCAGGTGTGAAATTATACGGATACCTCTAGTGCCGTGTGTACATAGTACACAGTGTTGTTAGACTATTTCATGTACATAAATTATAAAGAAAAGTCTTGTTAAAAGAGCTTTTCTTCAGTTTGAGAGTGGCACTCATCATTTCCCCCTTTCAAAAAGGGGAACATTATTTTCTGTGTATGTCTCTCGTATAATTTCCTTACCATGCTACATTCATTTAGCATGTAGTCATTTATTAGGAATAAATGTCTATTAAAATGCAGTTGCGTCCTAATTCGCCCAACAATTGCATGTTTTAAAATACCATATTAAAATGCAGTTGCGTCCTAATTCGCCCAACAATTGCATGTTTTAAAATACCAGAGTTCCTTAACTTACTCATGTAAGTATTTCTCATATCATTGTATGCTTACAATCAATGGATGGGGACACTGATATTGGTTCTGCAATATATACAATCCTTGAGACCGGTTGTATTCTCAGTGTATACTTATGTTTGTTCATACAATATATGCTACCTTGAGGCCCTTTTCCTACGTCTAAAAATGACTCTTCCCTGCAGGGGGCAGGAAGCACTAACATTGTTATGCTTAGTGATGATGACGGATAACGGTAACGTCATTTGTCTCAATTGGCCCTTTTGGCCGTGGAAATATTGCCCCAAGGTTAAGGCACTAACACAAAACCACAGATACATTAATTCTCTGGTATGCTTCCATTAGGACGTCATGGCTTGAGCCCAAAAAACGGATTTTGAGCGAAGCGAAAAATCTATTTTTGGGTGAGATGGCCATGACGTCCTAATGGACCCACCCTTCTTTTCTATGAACAGATCTTCACGGTTTCCCCCCCTGATCTACTGTATCTGTAGCACCTTGCTCACCGCTACAAGGAATGACCGCCAGAGGGAGTTGGCGCGGTTTTGATACGATTGTAGTAGGGGAACCAGGGTAATCTTTGTTGCGGTTACCCTTCTATTCTGCCACGTTTTCCCCCTAGAGCCTAGAGGCGTAAAGGCTATTCGGGGTGCAGATTGCCATGTGGCGTGTCAAGAATACGTCCCCTGATGATATACGATACCCTTGAGAGTAATCTTAAAGGTACTCGCGCCAGAAGTTAGAATTCTGTGAAACCTTTGGTTTGATTCTCTGGGAATATCACTGTAGTCATATATACCCTTCGGAAGCTACTAAAGGAACCTTCCATTAGGACGTCATGGCCATTTCACCCAAAAATAGATTTTTCTCTTCGCTCAAAATCCGTTATATATATATATATATATATATATATATATATATATATATATATATATATATATATATATATATATATATATATATATATTATTATTATTATTATTATTATTATTATTATTACTATCCAAGCTACAACCCTAATTGGAAAAGCAAGATGCTATAAGCCCAGGGGCTCCAACAGGGAAAAATAGCCCAGTGAGGAAAGGAAATAAGGAAATAAATAACTGAAGAGAACAAATTAACAATAAATCATTCTAAAAAAAGTAATGTCAAAAGAGATATATCATATATAAACTATTAACAACGTCAACAACAAATATGTCATATATAAACTATAAAAAGACTCATGTCCGCCTGGTCAACAAAAAAGCATTTGCTCCAACTTTGAACTTTTGAAGTTCTACTGATAACAACCCGATTAGGAAGATCATTCCACAACTTGGTAACAGCTGGAATAAAACTTCTAGAGAACTGCGTAGTATTGAGTCTTATGATGGAGAAGGCCTGGCTATTAGAATTAACTGCCTGCCTAGTATTACGAACAGGATAGAATTGTCCAGGGAGATCTGAATGTAAAGGATGGTCAGAGTTATGAAAAATCTTATGCAACATGCATAATGAACTAATTGATCGACGGTGCCAGAGATTAATATCTAGATCAGGAATAAGAAATTTAATAGACCGTAAGTTTCTGTCCAACAAATTAAGATGAGAATCAGCAGCTGAAGACCAGACAGGAGAACAATACTCAAAACAAGGTAGAATAAAAGAATTAAAACATTTCTTCAGAATAGATTGATCACCGAATATCTTAAAAGACTTTCTCAATAAGCCAATTTTTTGTGCAATTGAAGAAGACACAGACCTCATATGTTTCTCAAAAGTAAATTTGCTGTCAAGAATCACGCCTAAAATTTTGAAAGAGTCATACAAATTTAAAGAAACATTATCAATACCGAGATCCGGATGTTGAGGAGCCACCGTGCTTGACCTACTTACAATCATACTTTGAGTTTTGTTAGGATTCAACTTCATACCCCATAATTTGCACCATGCACTAATTTTAGCTAAATCTCTTTTAAGGGATTCACCAACCCCAGATCTACATTCAGGGGATGGAATTGATGCAAAGAGAGTAGCATCATCTGCATATGCAACAAGCTTATTTTCTAGGCCAAACCACATGTCATGTGTATATAGTATGAAAAGTAATGGGCCAAGAACACTACCCTGTGGAACACCGGATATCACATTCCTATACTCACTATGGTGCCCATCAACAACAACTCTTTGAGATCTACTACTTAAAAAATCAATAATAATGCTAAGAAACGACCCACCCACTCCCAACTGTTTCAGTTTGAAAACAAGGGCCTCATGATTAACACGGTCAAAGGCAGCACTAAAATCAAGGCCAATCATACGAACTTCCCGACCACAATCAAGGGATTTCTGTACTGCATTGGAGATTGTAAGAAGGGCATCACATGCTCCAAGGCCTTTCCGAAAACCAAATTGCAAACTAGGGAATAGATGATTACCTTCAGCAAACCTATTAAGACGTTTTGCCAGAAGACGTTCAAAAACTTTAGATAATATGGGAGTTATGGAAATTGGGCGGTAATCAGTGGGACTTGAGCTACCACAAACACATTTACATAGAGGAGTAACATTACCAATTCTCCAACAAGTGCTAAAAGCTCCTCTTCTTGCTAACTTGCGTAAAATAACAGATAACTTTGGAGCTAAGAAATCTGCTGTCTTTATAAAAAACAAAGGAAAAATACCATTTGGGTCTACACCTCCATAAGCATCAAGGTCCATCAACAGAGCTTTAATCTCACGAGATCGAAAAGCTAAACTAGTTAGTTTAGCCTCAGGAAAACAGGAATGAGGAAGTTCAAGTTTTTCATTACTCTGTTTACTGTCAAAAACATCAGCCAAAAGGGTTGCCTTTTCCTTTGGACAGTGAGTGACGGAGCCATCTGGTTTAAGTAAAGGAGGAACTGTTGCATCTACACCAAAGAGTGCAGATTTAAGGGTAGACCACCATTTATGTTCCTGAGTTGTACCAGAGAGGGTTTCCTTTATGATTAAATTGTACTCCTTTTCAGTTGAGGCATAAACTCTCTGAGCAAAAGCTCGAAGCTGAGTATAGTTGTTCCAGGTCAAATCTGATCTGTTACCCTTCCAAAGGTGATAGGCCTCCTGCTTCTCCAAATAAGCACGTCTACAATCATCATTGAACCACGGTTTGTCCTTCATTCGGTACCTTAGCACACGAGAAGGGATACGCCTATCAATTATGTTGACTAGATTCTCATTCAAAGGGACAACAGGATCTACACTATTATATAATTGTGACCAATTCAAGCACAAAAGATCTTGCAAAATCCCATTCCAGTCTGCTTGGGATTTCATATAAATTTTACAAGAATATGATATATCAGGGACAGGCTGCTCAGTCTTTACTAATAATGAAATCAAGGTATGATCAGAAGTCCCGACTGGAGAACCAACCTTACTAGTTATAACGCCAGGGGAGTCAGTGTATACGAGGTCCAAGCAATTACCAGACCTGTGAGTAGCTTCATTTATGATTTGCTCACAGCCTGATTCCGAGGCAAAGTCTAAAGCTCTTAAGCCATGGCGATCGGTAGGAGAGATAGAACTCAACCACTCCCTATGGTGAGCATTAAAATCACCAACAAAGACAAATGAAGCCTTTCTATCATCTTCTTGTATCTTAGCCATAATGGTAAGAAGACAATCGAAGATAGAATCATCCATGTCTGGATTCCGGTAGATTGAACACAAATAAAAGTTGTTATGCCTGCCACAAACTTTTATTACCTGAATCTCATGACATCCACATTGATAGCAGGACTTATGAGAAGCAGGGTACTCGGTCCTAATATACACCGCCATTCCCCTGGCCCTAGGAATGGAATCACGTTTCAGCATTATTGGCTTCTTAAAACCAGTTATAAGGAGCTCAGATGAGTGCCTCATATTAGAAACCAAAGTTTCTGAGCACAAAAGAATATCATACTGTCTGGACGCAACTGTAAGGTCTCGGATATTTGCATGAAGACCACGAATATTGCAATACAGAAGACGACATTGACGAAATCTAGGACGTACTGGTCCCGGATTTCGCTCAATGTCTCCAGACAGCATAAGAATTAATAGAAATAAAAAAGAGACATCATACTTAAAAACTAGATTAACAAGAATTAAAACAAAAACAATATGTACAGAATAATAATAAAAGTGATTGATGATATCCATAGACTATAGTAAAAAGTCGGAAAAACTGGTCAACATGGAGGAGCTGATACACCATGCAAGGCTAAATACCCTCCAGGATAGCCACTTCAACTGAAGGGAGGACAGTAAGGATGGTTTTGAGAAGAAAAAATCAGAAAAAGGAAAAGACAACCTCTTGATAAACCACCAGGCATCCATGGCCCTTCTATTAAGCCTGCCCAACACACCATTTCAAAAAAACAAGAGGAAGAAGAAAAAAAAAAAGATAGAATAGTGTGCCCGAGTGTACCCTCAAGCAAGAGAACTCTAACCCAAGACAGTGGAAGACCATGGTACAGAGGCTATGGCACTACCCAAGACTAGAGGACAATGGTTTAATTTTGGAGTGTCCTTCTCCTAGAAGAGCTGCTTACCATAGCTAAAGAGTCTCTTCTACCCTAACCAAGAGGAAAGTACACTGAACAAATTGCAGTGCAGTAATTAACCCTTTGGGTGAAGAAGTGTTAAGTATCCCATTGTTGTCAGATGAATGAGGAAAGACGAGAATATGTAAAGAATAGGCCAGACTATTCTGTGTAAGTGTAGGCAAAGAAAAATAAGCCGTGACTAGAGAGAGGGGTCCAATGCAATACTGTCTGGCCAGTCAAAGGATCCAATACCTCTCTAGTGGTAGTATCTCAACGGGCGGCTGGTGCCCTGGCCAACCTACTACCTAGATATATATATGTATATGTATATATATATAGTTATATATATATATATATATATATATATATATATATATATATATATATATATATATATATATATATATATATATATATATATATATATATATATATATATATATATGTATATACATATGTATATGTATATATATGCATATGTATATATATATATGTATATATATATATATATATATATATATATATATATATATATATATATATATATATATATATATATTTAGTTTTGGGTTCAAGCCATTTCGTCCTGATGGAAGGTTCCTATCAGTAGCTTCCAAGGGATATTTGAACTACAGTGATATTCCTAGAGAATTTACCTTTAGGTCTCCAGAATTCTAACTCCTGGCTCAAATATCCTTAAAATTTCTCTTAAGGATATTGTATAATCAGGGGACGTATGCTTGATACAACACAGTGATCTTCACCCCGAATAGTGTTTTCGCCTCTAGGGGGAAGAGTGGCAAAAATAGAAGGGGAGCCGTTATCAAGGTTACCCTTTTTCCCATACTACTATTGAGTATCTAGATGGCGGTTATTCCTGTTTTTTTGCGAATTCATGCGGTGGTGTTCCCCGTTGATCTAATGTTTTTGATCCATTTTGTGAGGATTATTATGCAATTCCCAGCTTTTTTCACCTTTGGAAAGTTGAGTTTTCAGCTCGTTCTTCACAGTGAAATTAGAGTAATTAATTTGTGTTAAGGAGCTAGGCCTGTTACCGGAGGCGCCATGGGCGCTATCGTTCATTATGCACATGTAGTTTGGTCAGCAGAAGGATTTCCCGGTTGGGATAGCATTAATAATTTATGAAAGCTATTTAGGCATTATTATACAAGTCCCTTAAGGTAGCTTTCTGAGGGATATTTGGCTACAGTGATATTCCCAGAGAATTAACCGTTAGGTTTCCAGAATTATAACTCCTGGCGCGAATATCCTTAAATTTCTTTTAAGGATATCGCATAATCAGGGGACGTATGCTTGATACGACACATAGCGATCTTCCCCCCGAATAGCGTTTTCTCTTAGAGGGGGAAAGTGGCAAATTTAGAATGGGATCCGTTATCAAGGTACCCTTTCCTCTCGTACTACTGAAGGGTATCTAGATGGCGCTGTAGTCAACCCAGCGCGCTATTCCTTTAGTTGTAGCAGTCTCGCACGGTGATTTTCCCTGTTGCTCTCTCGTTACGCTTTGATTTATTGGATTTATAATGCTATCTCCAGCCTCTTCTGCCTCTGGAAAGTTGAGTATTTTATTTTACAGTGTATAAATTTTAGCTCCTGCCTCACAGTGAAATTAGATTAATTTTAAGAGTTGGAGCTTCGCCGATCACCGGAGGGGCCATGGGCGCTGTCGTTCATAACGCATGTGTTATTTAGTTAGTCTGAACGACTTTCCCGGTTTTAATAGCTTGAATATTTACGAAGCTATTCAGTTATATAATTCTAGGAAGGTATATATTATGTCGATTGTATTCTTTAGAGTTTTGGCGATTTAGGTAACCGAACCTTGCCCGCGCTAGGCTTCCTAGCCTACGCGCTTTAGTTTACCTTCTCCCATTAACGGAAAGTTCAAGGGACTTGGTCTTCCCTATTCAAGACCTTCCACATCAACTTTCTGGAGGCCATGGCAGTCTTTTTGACCCTGAAGAAACTCTCCTCTCGCAAATCAGCCCATATAAGACTGATCCTGGACAGCGAGGTGATAATGAGATGTTTGAATCGTCAAGGCTCGAGATCATCCCAAATCAACTACGTGATATTGTCCATCTTCCACCTGGCGGAAAAGAAGAGATGGCATTTATCAGCAGTTCACCTGCAAGGGTTCCGCAATGTGACGGCGGACGCTCTATCCAGGCTCACGCCCATAGAGTCTGAATGGTCCCGAGACGCAGACTCATTCTCCTTCATCTTACATCAAGTCCCGGAACTTCAGATCGACCTCTTCGCGACTAGCGACAAGAAGAAGCTACCTCGTTATGTGGCCTATATGAGGACCCTCTAGCAGAAGCGACAGATGCCATGTCCCTTGATTGGAACAGATGGAACCGGATCTACATGTTCCCTCCTACCAATCTCCTAATGAAGGTCCTCAACAAGCTGAGATCCTTTCGGGGAACGGCAGCTCTAGTGGCTCCCAAGTGGCCAAAGAGAAACTGGTTCCCTCTAGTATTGGAACTGAAGCTGAGGCTGGTCCCTCTGCCGGACCCAGCACTATCTCAACAGGTCCAGAAGTCGACTGTCTTCGCTTCATCACAGAGAACCCAAAGCCTTCATCTCATGATTTTCTTTCCTTAGGAGTTAAGAAAAGATTTGGGATCTCGAAAGGCAGTATAGACTTCTTAGAAGAATATAAATCTAAGTCAACCAGAAGACAATATGAATCATCTTGGAAAAAGGGGGTTGCTTTCGTTAAAGCAAAAGGACCAAAAGAAATCTCAATGGACTTCTGTTTGTCCTTCTTTATCCACCTTCATGAACAAGATCTGGCAGCCAATACGATAACTACATGTAAATCAGCTCTGACTAGACCTCTACTATACGCCTTTCAAGTAGACTTGTCAAACGATATCTTTAACAAGATCCCTAAGGCCTGTGCTAGACTTAGGCCTGCAGCCCCTCCGAAGCCCATCTCATGGTCCTTAGATAAGGTTCTACATTATGCTTCGCAATGAGGATTGCTCCTTGAAAGATTTGACTCAGAAAGTCATTTTCCTGTTTGCTATAGCCTCAGGGGCTAGATTTAGTGAAATAGTGGCCCTATCCAGAAATGAGAGCCATATTCAGTTTACAGAAGCGGGAGAACTGAATCTTTTTCCTGATCCAACATTTCTCGCTAAGAACGAGCTACCCACTAAAAGGTGGGGTCCCTAGAGAATCTGCCCTCTAAAGGAAGATATCTCGCTGTGTCCAGTTTAGTGTCTAAAGTTGTATCTTTGAAGAACTTCAGACTTCAGGGGAGGACAGCTCTTTAAAGGAGAAACTTCAGGATCAAACCTATCCCTAAAACATCTGAGGGCAAAAATCACCTATTTTTTTTTTTTGCAGAGTGGATCCTGACAGTAAACCTGTAGGTCATGATCCAAGGAAAATCGCTTCATCACTGATCTTCTTTCAGTACATGGATTTTGAGCGTCTTCGCTCATACACTGGATGGAAGTCATCCAGAGTATTCTACAAGCACTATGCGAAGCAAGTGCAGGAGCTTAAGCGATTCATGGTGGTGGCAGGTAGTGTGCTAAAACCTGTTGTCTAGTGCTGCGAAGAACAGTGAATTGATTGGGACCATTAATTAAGAAGCTGAAGGTATTGACACCTCTTAAGTGCAATACTTTGATGTGAGTGTCTCCAAGAGGACACTAAGGACTGTTCTAATTAGATGAGGTCAAGAAACATATATATAACACTATTGCCGTGTGTACTTACACAGTGTGAAAAGACATTTAACATTATGAAAATTCATATTAGAAAATTTATCAAATTTTCAAATTACCGTGGCATTAATTAATTAAACTTTCCCTTTCAGGTGAAAACAAGAATTTTTTAAATATTAAACTTAGCCGGTGAATATATAAATAGCTGACGTCTCCGACGGCCCGACAGATTCCAAAAAACTCGCGAGCGATCGCCATGAAGGTCGCGGGTGTGTCCACCAGCGCCGACTTTCGGCCAGATACCGCATATACTTCTCAACCACTCCAGTTCTTCTCTGTCGGTGTCACCGACATCATTGGTTCCTCTGGCTCTAGACCTCGAGTTTTCTACCGAATTAGTGAAGTACTTGGTTTTGGTTTTATTGCTTTCGCCGTGTTGGATTATTCAATACTATCTTCAAAAGAAATGCTTTTGAAAGGAGAGGAAAAGTTTTTGGCCCTTGCTTTTTTAATCTCGCTCTGGTTTTTCCATAGAGAAAAGATGGCCGACCCTTCCCTCAGTGTACGGAAGTGTGTTAAAGGCTTTTAGTAATTATTTTATCACTTTATAAATTATTGTTGATATTTATAGATTTACCTCTATATATTTTATATCTCACCCGCCTTTATTAGGCCTCTTTGATTAGCTTTCCATTTATACTAAACATCGAGATAAATTTTATGTTTTTGTTTATATGCGGCCTTTACCTATTCTTTGTAGGCGGTCCTGACTTGGAAAACGAAGTTAAACAACGTTGAGCCCATTCAACTTTTATGTTTGTTTAGATAAAAACAGCTGCCCTGTAAGAGTGATGAGATGAATATTTTTAGAAAATATTTTAAGAAATTTATTCTTTGAATAGTCTTCGTGCTGTTTTTCAAAGATGAACTAACGTTTGGTTTATTTATGCTATGCAGTTTGCGCTCTATCGTTACGATAGAGAAAGAGAGAATCACGGTTTCACTTTGCAGAAAGAGTAAATCGATTTTGACGTTTTGTTCATTCTTCTTTCATACTGAAGTTTTTTAGATACTAATTTAAAGGAACATGTTAATTTTCAATTTCTTAGTCCTTTCAGTTTTTTCCTTTAGTCAAATAACCTGTTATTGACTAAGAGTGAGTGGGCCATTCTCTTGTGAGTGACAAGAGAGAGAGAGAGAGAGAGAGAGAGAGAGAGAGAGAGAGAGAGAGAGAGAGAGAGAGAGAGAGAGAGAGAGAGAGAGAGAAAACCATCCGATCTTTATTCTCGTCCCAAGTCTCTGTACAAGGAGTTTGGGAGCGAGTAACGTTGTTCTCGATTCAGTTTTTTACTCTTGTCCCAAGTCTCTGTACGGGGAGAGAGGATAAAACGTTTTAGTTTTTATTCTCATCCCAAGGCACTGTACGGTGAGAGATTGAAAACGTAGTCCTTAGTGAACTAGTGTTTAGTCTCATCCCCAGTCGCTGATCTTTTTAACTTTATATATTTCCGTTTTATTCGATATATATGTATGTTTATTGATTTTTGCATGTGTGTTTCATTTTGTACTAATGTGCTTACATTATACGACTCATTTCGCAATTCTAACCTTTTGATTTAAGGGAGAATTGCGTGCTTCAGGTAGAAATCAGTTTTATTCATGTCTAATTTGAAATTGTTAAAAAATGCGTTATCAGTGAAGTAAGTGCAAAAAACATGTTCTGTGTTGCGGAGGGTTCGTTTGTTCGTGCTTGTTGCTTGCCTAGTCCGAGACCTCTTTCAGGCTCCCCTGCACCAGGAAGAAGGAATGTCGTAGGACCTAAGGGAGTGAGGAGTGTAAACCAACGAACAGACGTTCCCTCAAAGGTATCAGACGTTGCTCGTCAAGCACGTCCTTGCCATAAGACAGGAGAGACGAAGTTTCTCCTCGTCTTCCGATGATTCGTCTCTTTAAAAGCCTGGGCGTAAGGTTTCGAGACGGTTGAAACGTTTATTAGTTCCTTCAGAACAAGTTCAACGTCCTAGCTGTAGTCATCATAAGAGTCCCGTTCATAGCGATGACGTTCATGTACAGACGTTTCTGCCACAGACTCGACGTGACGTTGAGCGGTAGACACCGTAGACACAACGTGACGTCGAGTGTCAGTCACCGTAGTCACGATATAGCATCGATCAGCAGTCACCGCTGTTACTACGTGACGTCTGAACGTCAGCCACCGCAGTCACAGGTTGATCCGAAGTTAAGTGTTTTGCAAGATATGCTGTTAAAGCTTTCTTCTTTAATAGAAGCTTTCGATCCTGTTCCTGTGCGAAAGGATCCTTTGCTTTTTGTACGTCACGGTTCTGGGATACGTGATTCGGGTCTTCAACCTTGTAAACGAGCTTTGTTACGCCACGCTGACGTTATCCCTAGTGACAGCTTTGCTGTTAAACGAGATGCGGAGCATAAATCTTGATGTAACTTTGATCGCTTTGAACGTCAGCCACCGCAGTCACAGCGTGACGTTGAGTTGCAGACACCGCAGACACGATGTGACGTTGAGCGGTAGACACCGTAAACATGACGTGACATCGAGGGTCAGTCATCGTAGTCACGATATAGCATCGAACAGCAGTCACCGCTGTTACTACGGGACGTTTGAACGTCAGTTACTTCTGTCACGACGTGTAGTAGAATAACATTCTCTGCAGTCACAACGTGACATCGACCCTCCAACTTTAACTTCTGTGCATATACAAGTTGATGTAGCCTGTCAGGCTTTTCCTTCACGTCATTCTGAATATAAATCTCCTTCTCGCAAGACTTTAGATTTATCAGATGATGTGCCTTCTGAAGAAGTTGATGACCCCCTTTCAATTAATGTTCCTTTGGGGAGTCTTTCAGAAGAGGAGTAACCTAGGGTGGTCCAACAATCCCTTGTTTTATAGTTATGAATTTCTTTAGTGAAATTTTGTCCTACTCGTTTTGTAACGGCTGCTCCGCCGTCTGAGTTTACTCTTGGCATGACTTTCTTCGGCTCCTACATTTACGAAGTCAGTTCTCTCTTGTTCTTCCAAGAGGGCCATGCTCTTACTGGGAGACTGGTTGGAATCCAGGAGAAGTTTAGGAAAGTCTGCTTTTGCTTTTCCTCCTCCTTAATTAGCTTCTTGCTTAGGCGTCTGCTGTGACACAGGAGAAGTTCTCGGCTTGGGAGTACCTGCCTTTGCCCAGGGAGACTTCTTAAGCCTAGTGGACTCTCCTCGTCGTCTAGCCTTGAGACGCTCCAAGATTTTATGGTCAGCTTCAGAGCTAGACCATCTCCTGTTAGGAGTTTTTTCGAGCGTTTGAAGTTTTTATTTGTTGGATTGGTCCCTGGGAGCCTTAAGTAAGAAGGTCTCTCCAGCTGTCAATGTATTGCTGTACAGTGAACCCTCGTTTTTCGCGGTAGATAGGTTCCAGATAAAAAATGGCAACCAATGTTTCGTTTATGTTCATCTCTGATCATAATGAAGAAACAAACTCATTTAGTGTACACATACATGTATAGGTTAGTTTTTGCATCGATTATATTGATTATACAGTATGTTGATTTTTTTATTACCAATGTTTTACTTTATTTTTCTTAGGACTTCCAAATGAAATGTTTTTCTTTATGACGCCGCCTGAAACGACGGCATCATAAAGTACTGTACGCTCAGTAAACAACCACGCTCAGAACAAACAAGGCATTTAACGTGCATGATGATAGTGATAAATAATGATACAGTACAGTATTTACAGTAAAAGCATTTACAAAATATGTTACCTTACAAATATAATTTACCGTATCTATATAAAATCATACAGTACTGTACAGTACATATTGTACGTAGCAAAGCAGGAAAACAGTTTACGAGAGAGAGAGAGAGAGAGAGAGAGAGATTGTTTTACGTACGTAAATGTAAATTTTAAACAAAAAAAATATGATAGGTTACAACATGTAGACTTTTAAAACCTTCCCTTTAACTAATGCATACAGTACAGTACTAAACTATAAAACAGGCACAAATACAGTACAGTATTAGAATGTGAGAATATTAAAGTAAAAAATAAAGATTGTTTCTGTACTCACCACGAAAGAAGTTCAAGAAAAACTTGAATGATGATGGCGATGAATTTGCTGCACAGTAGAAATGATGATGATGAAGCTGATAATGTGTTCTACTGTGCAGCCAGGTAGTATTTTACGTCTCTTCAGACGGAGGTGTCTTTTCCTGGGACACCTCTTCAACTTCTTCAATTTCTTCCGAAGGCGTAGTAGCAGGAGGAACTGGCTCTTTTTTGCGAGGCTGGAAGAACATTGTGATCGGAAGTTGTTGCCGCTGCTTCTTTTTTCGATCTAAGAGCATCTTGTAGGGAGTCATTATGTCATCAACCTTGTTGCAGAATTGCATCGACCGAACCATATCCTCGTCCCACTCTTGCAACATTTCTTTCACCTCCTTTATATGGTTGCAGACCTTGGCAAGCCGTTCTAGTGTTAAGCCCGTTTCTTCGACATTTTCTTGGGTCTCTTCCTGGGTTTCACTCTCTTCTTCGCTTGCCAATTTCGTCAGGTCTTCGAGGTCTGCGTCAGTTAGGGGCTGGGAATGGCAGTCCAACAACTCGTCGACGTCTTCAGTCGTCATGTCGCCAAACCCGTCACCTCCAATTATGGCAGCCAATTGCACAGATTTGCGTACTGCAGAGTGTTGGATTTCAGCAGGTGTAAATCCCTCGTCGTCGTAAACAATCTCGGGCCACAACTTCTTCCAGCTCGCATTCACAGTTGCAGGTTTCATCTCTTGAAGTGCCTTCTGAATATTCTTCAGGCACATGGCTGTGGTGTACTGCCGCCAGTACGCCTTCAAGTTAAAATCTTCATCCTCATCCTCTTGGGCAGCATCCACACACGCAACGAGGTCCGCCAAGGTATTCTTCGTGTAGAGGGCCTTGAACGCCCTGATAACCCCCTGGTCCATCGGTTGAATTAATGGCGTGGTGTTGGGTGGCAGGAACTCAACCTGAACGCCCTTACGCGACAGGTCAGTTGCGTGTCCACCAGCGTTATCCATAAGGAGAAGGATCTTGAATGGCAAGCCCTTCTCTACGAGATATTCATTGACTTGCGGGATGAAACACTGGTGGAACCAGTTGGAGGTCAGCATCTTCGTAATCCATGCTTTTTGATTATGCATCCAGTACACGGGAAGGAGATTCTTATTCTTATTTTTCAAAGCGCGAGGATTTTTCGTCTTATAAATAAGCCCCGGCTTTAGCATAAATCCAGCAGCATTGCCACACATCACGAGGGTAACGCGATCCTTGAATGCTTTAAAGCCAGAGGCTTTGGCTTCCTCTTTGAACAGGAAAGTTTGCGACGGCATTCTCTTCCAAAACAAGCCGGTCTCATCCATATTAAAGACTTGTTCCGGCTTGTATCCACCTTCGGCGATAATATTCTTGAACGTCTGGTTCACGTAAGTTTCAGCAGCGGCAGTGTCAGCCGAAACAGCCTCCCCATGCAGGGAAACGCTTTTCAGGGCGAAGCGTTTCTGAAACTTCGCGAACCATCCTTTGCTGGCGGAAAAACGTTGTTTCTGAGGCTGGGAATCAGTGGATGTCACTGGTTGAGGATCATCTGCATCATCATCTTCTTCAGCATGGTTGCCATCGTCGTCTTGAGGTTCCTTTGCAGCAAAATTCTGATACAAGCTCAAGGCCTTTGTTCGGATGGTGTTTGTATCCAAGGCTATGTTCTTCTTCCGGCAGTCGGCAATCCACACAGCTAAAGCACCTTCCATGCGTACGATCGTTTTATTACGCGTTGTAACGACTCGCTTCGCTGATCTGCCAAAGGTGATTACAGCCGTCTTTCTAATGTTCGCCTCGTCCTTCTTGATATAGCGAACAGTAGATTCGTTGATCCCAAAATGGCGCGCAGCGGACGCGTAACTTCTACCATCTTTTAACATATCGAGAAGCGTAACCTTCTCAGCAATCGTCATCATCCTTCGGTGGCATTTAGGCTCACTACCAGCCTTAGTAGAAGCAGAACGCTTGGGAGGCATTGTACAGTAGGATTTGACAAAAAGTTCAACTTAAAAAGGTCGCACACAGCACAGATTAAACTTCACAAAACTTAAGAACGTCTACTCAGCGATACGCGGGAACAGAGAGTGGACGACCCGGGCCCGCGAGAACCTAGATGCTGGAAGCTGGAGATGAGGGCAAAACACCAATCACAGGCTAGATAACAAAACTTGAGTTCTGATTCGTCATCTATCAGCGCTTGAACCAATCACAACCCGTCTTACAGTATATGATGCGTAGGTTACCAACTCATACAAGATACCCCGCGCATACCGTACGTACAGTATTAATAATAATATTAATAAATAATGATAATAATACAGTACAGTACTGTAATAATAATAATAATAATGATAATAATAATAACAATCATAATTTTATTAACAACAACAACAATAATAATAATAATAACAATAATAATAATAGCTTTACGTATGCTACAGTATTTTATTCTTTTGTAGGATGTGTGTGTGTGTGTCTCTCTCTCTCTCTCTCTCTCTCTCTCTCTCTCTCTCTCTCTCTCTCTCTCTCTCTCTCTCTCGTACGCTTATTCGAAATGTGATTTTTGCAACAAAGAATATTATTGGATGCAGTACTACGTACGTATACATACAAAAGATTCATGGAAAAGAAGCACATCCATTATATTTGTAGTACGTAAAGTAGTAGCCATCAGCAGCCTTACACCATTCTAATATTGTATGACTGCATCTGATTTGCGTTTCATGTTCTATTTAATCTTACTACGTACTGTATACAGTACTGAATTATCGTATGATAATAATACAGTAATACAGTAATAATAATAATATTGATAATAATAATAACAATAATAATTTTATTAACAACAACAACAATAATAATAATAATAATAACAATAATAATAACAATAATAATACACGTAATAGCTTTACGTATGCTATTTTATTCTTTTGTAGGATGTCTCTCTCTCTCTCTCTCTCTCTCTCTCTCTCTCTCTCTCTCTCTCTCTCTCTCGTACGCTTATTCGAAATGTGATTTTTGCAACAAAGAATATTATTGGATGCAGTACTACGTACGTATACATACAAAAGAATCATGGAAAAGATGCACATCCATAACATTTGTAGTATAGTAGCCATCAGCAGCCTTACACCATTCTAATATGATATGACTGCATCTGATTTGCGTTTCATGTTCGATTTAATTTTACTACGTACTGTATACAGTACTGTATTATCGTATGATCACATTCTCTTTAAGTGTTTTATTTCTTTCTGTGCTGAATTATATATCATATGTAATGCAATGAACAATCAGTAAGAGCAGATATTACTAATTACAGTATTAATGGAATTACAGGTAACAAAATATCGTATTTGGGGGTCTTCAGATTTCGCGGTATTTTCGAAATTTCCGGAAAATCCGCGATATGTATATATATATGGGTTATGGAAAAACCCCGCGAAGTGGTGAATCCGCGATGGTCGAACCGCGAAGTAGCGAGGGTTCACTGTACAATTATGTCATGCATGAACAAGGCTATCAGGGATGGCTCCAATGATCTGGCAGCCACGTTCACTGCAGGAGTACTTATGATGTAAGTGCGCTCAATGTGTTCATTGTCAAGACAAAGTTCACGATGAAGACTACCAAATCTGTCTTGGCAGCAGTAAGGGAAGGCGACTGGATGGTCTCTCTCGACCTTCAGGATGCATACTTCCACATTCCGATTCATCCAAACTTTCAACAACATCTGAGGTTTGTGGACGGGAAAGTAATGTACCAATTTCGAGCACTGTGCTTCGGCCTCATTCCTGCTCCTCTTGTTTTTACAAGGCCCTTGCAAAATGTAGCAAGCTTTCTACATTTTTTGAGGATTTAGAGCCTCCCTTTATTTTGACGACTGGCTAATCAGGGCGTCGTCATTAAATCGCTGTCTGGAAAGCCTCTAATGAACATTAGACCTAACCAAGGAGCTAGGTCTCATAGTGAACGTAGAGAAGTCGTAACTTACAGTACTCCATCCCAGACTATTCTTTATTTGGGAATGGAGATACAGTGTCGGATTTTTCGGGCCTTTTCGTCTCCCACAAGAATGGAACAAGCTCTGTTAAAAGTCCGTCACTTGCAAGAGAAAAACAGTTGCTCTGTAAGAGTTTGAACGAGCCTCGTGGGAACTCTTTCATCGCTGGAGTAGTTTATCTCTCTGGGGAGACTCAACCTTTGCCCTCTCCAATTTCACCTAAACCATTGGAACAAGGAGAAGGGCTTAGAGATTATCTCTTTCCCAATCTCCAACTCTGTCTAGACATGTCTGACTTGGTGGGACAGCAACATCAGACTTCGAGAAGGTCTTTCTCTTGCGATCAAGAACCCAAACCATGGGTTGTATTCAGATGCATCGGATTTGGGTTAGGGAGGTCCACTGGACAGTCTGGAATGCTCGGGTCTTTGGTCCATGGATCAGAAGGAACTCCATTTAAGGCAAGTAACATCTCTCTTTTGACGAGATTTGTGCAAGGAAAAATGAATGTCTTGGAGGACTGCCTCAGCAGAAGAGGACAAGTCATCTCCATGGAGTGGACGTTGCACAAGACTGTGTGCGAGAAGCTATGGATGACATGGGGTCAACCCACCATAGATCTTTTTGCGACTTAACTGACAAAGAGGCTCTCGACTTATTGCTTTCCAGTTCCAGATCCAAAGGCAGCCCACATAGACGCTTTCCTGCTGGACTGGTCTCACCTGGACGTTTATGCCTTTCCACCTTTCAAGATCCTAAACAAGGTGCTGCAGAAGTTCACCTCTCACGAAGGGACCAGGTTGACGTTGGTTGCTCCACTCTGGCCCGCGAGAGAGTGGTTCACAGAGGTACTTCTATGGCTGGTAGACGTTCCAAGAAGTCTGCCGTTGCGGATGGATCTCTTGCGACAGCCTCACGTAAAGAGATTTCATCAAAGCCTCCCCACGCTTCGTCTAGACTATCGAAAGACTCTCTTGAGCCCGAGGGTTTTCGAAGGAGGCAGCTAGAGCGATCGCAAGGGCTAGAAGATCCTCTACCATCAGGATCTATCAGTCGAAATGGGAGGTATTTAGAGACTGGTGCAAGTCCTCCTCTATTTCCTCTTCCAAGTGCCTCTGTAGCGCAGATTGCGGATTTTCTGCTTTATCTGAGAAACGGTCGCTCCCTCTCTGCATCCACCATTAAAGGCTACAGAAGCATGTTAGCTTCTGTTTTCAGGCATAGGGGTTTGGATCTTTCTAATAACAAAGATCTCCAAGACCTGCTTAAGTCTTTCGAGACTTCCAAGGAGCGTCATATTTCGACTCCTGCTTGGAACTTGGACGTGGTCCTACAGTTCCTTATGTCAGACAGGTTTGAACGATTAAATTCAGCCTCCCTGAAGGATCTTACCCTCAAGACACTTTTTTTGGTGAGCTTGGCTTCGGCTAAAAGGGTTAGTGAGATACCTGCTTTTAGCAAGAACATCAGCTTCTCCACTAATAAAGCAGTATGCACTCTTCAACTTGGTTTTTTGCCCCAGAATGAACTTCCGTCTCGTCCTTGGCCTAAATCATTTGAAATCCCCAGTCTTTCTGAGATTGTGGGGAATGAAGTTGAAAGAGTGCTGTGCCCCGTTAGAGCTCTTAAATTTTATTTATCCAGAACTAAAACGCTACGAGGTTGTTCAGAGGCTTTATGGTGCTCCGTTAAAAAGCCCTCTTTGCCCATATCTAAGAATGCGTGGTCTTATTTTATTAGACTTTTGATTCGGGAGGCACACTCTCATTTAAGTGAGAAGGATCGTAATTTACTTAAAGTCAAGGCTCATGAAGTTAGAGCGATAGCAACTTCAGTAGCGTTTAAGCAAAATAGATCCATTAAAAGTATTATGGACGCGACCTTTTGGAGAGGCAAGTCGGTATTCGCTTCATATTACTTGAAAGATGTCCAGACTCTTTATGAGGACTGCTACACACTGGGACCATTCGTAGCAGCGAGTGCAGTAGTGGGTGAAGGCTCTACCACTACATTCCCTTAATCCCAATATCCTTTTAATCTACTCTTGAAATTTTTAATCTTATTTTGGGTTGTACGGGAGACTAAGAAGTCTTTCGCAATCTTTTTGATTTGGCGGGTGGTCAAAATGTTGTTTCTTGAGAGCGCCCAGATTAAGGGTATTGATGAGGTCCTGTTATAGGGGTGTTCGCCCTGGATATAACAGCTCCTGGGAGTCTTTCAGCATCCTGAGAGGATGGCTGGGCTTCGTGAGGAAAGCGGACTAATGAGGCAGAGTAATCATCAGAGTCAGCTTCCTTACCAGGTACCTATACTTAAGTTTGTTTTTATGAAATATTTGTCAAAAACTCTTGAGCATATACGCCTTTATTGTTATAATACTGGTCTCTACCCACCACCATGGGTGTGAATCAGCTATTTATATATTCACCGGCTAAGTTTAATATTTAAAAATGATATTTTCATTATAAAATAAATTTTGCCCGGTGAATATATAATATTAAAGGCCCTCCCTTCCTCCCCGATAGAGACCCTGCGGACTGAGAAGAACTGGAGTGGTTGAGAAGTATATGCGGTATCTGGCCGATAGTCGGCGCTGGTGGGCACACCCGCGACCTTCATGGCGATCGCTCGCGAGTTTTTTGGAATCTGTCGGGCCATCGGAGACGTCAGCTATTTATATATTCACCGGGTAAGTATATTCAAAAATTTATTTTATAATGAAAATATCATTTTTATGTTTAATTTACTTTTTTAAACACAAGACTTACCTGGTGGTTATATATATAGCTGACGTCCCTGACGTTACGGCAGAAAATTCAAAACTTGTGCCAATCGCCGATTGGATAGCCAGGTGTGCTACATGCGCGCCTCTAGTGAGGTACCCAAAAACCATTTCATCGGTATTCATACCTTCCCTGCCGGCGCTAGCGGTAACATTGGTTGGATATTGTCCTTGCTTTTTGACTGATTATTGCTGTCCCTTTGGTGAAGTACAATAATTCTGTTTTTTTGACTCTCGCTTGATTGGATTTTCATTTGGATATTCTAGTTATATGTTTGGATATTGACATTTTGACCCTTGCTTGTATTTGATCTCTCTTTCAAAGTTCAAAATGGCCACCCCCTCTGGTAGTTTTAGGGTGTGTGCTAGTGGGTGTAAGACCCGATTATCAAAGGCCTCCATTGATCCTTATTCACTCTGTATTAAATGTAGAGGTAAAGTTTGTAAACTTGTTGATAGGTGTGACGAAGGCCTTATTTTGTCTGATCATGAGTGGCTGGATTTCGATCGCTATGTGCGAAAGTTAGCAAGAGATAGGGTAAGACGTAGTTCTTCTCATTCTTCTAAAGATTTTTCCTCTTCCCATGTCACTGTTCCTATTCCTTCCCCTGTAGTGGTAGTTCCTGATCCCACTACGAGTACCGCTGATGAACCAACACTTGATGATATGATGTTGGCTATCCAGGCGTTGGGTGCGAAGGTAGAGTTTATCGCTGCGGATAGAATGCAGTTAATGGCTGATGTTAAACAGCTGAAAAGTGAAAGTGCTAGAAGTGTAGTGAATGTTGTTAGTGCTGTGGAGGGTGCGCCTGCTCAGGCTTGTCATTCTCCTAGTCCTAGACCTCTTTCAAGCTCCCCAACCCCTGGGAGAAGGAATGTCGAAAGACGAAAGGAAACGAGAGGCTTTAGCTCCCGAGCAGACGTCCCCTCGAGCGTTCCTGTTGACGTTTCCCAGGTCGATCGCCCTTACCATAGTAAAGGTGAGGTTAAAGTGTTTGGCTCATCATCAGATGATGATATTCCTAAAAGAAGTTGGCGTCAAGCGTCCAGACCTCTTAAGAGGAAATTTGACCAGCGTCCTTACAGGGCATCACAAGCAGGCTGTAGTTATTGAAGCAGCCCTGAACGCTTTTCGTCTGAGGAAAGCTCACCTTCTAAGCGTCCTGGTAGGACATTAGATTCTGTTGAGAATCGTCCTGCTGTTGAACCAGGCGTGACATCGATTCATGCTCCTCCGCCCCCTTCAAATTGGCTCTCGGCCGCTGGTCGCTCTAGGCGGTCTTTGAGCGGTGGAGAGGACGAGCTTGCGATTAACATTTTGCAAGCAGATTCTAATTTTAATATGTTGCAAGAAATGCAGCAGAAGCTTTCATCATTTATGAAAAGCTACCAAAATACGGAAGCCTCCTCTCTAAACGCTAAACGACGCATGATGGTGAGTCGGCAAACGCTTGTTGATCAAGTTTCCAAACACGTTGAGCGTTCGGTATGAACGTGACGTTAAACGTACTACACTTGAGGTTGAACGTTCTGCCTTTCAGGAAGTCGAGCGTCCTCCTAATCGAGGTGCTGTGCATGCACTTAGCAGTGATAGTGATCGTCCTACTACGAGCGCTTTCTAGCGTTCAGCAAGGCGCGATGTCGAGCGTCCTCTTGAGCGTTCTTGTTTAGCTAAGCAGGACGTTATGTTTCCTTCTGTTTGTAAAGCTGAGCGTTCTCCAGGATGTGACGTCGAACGTGATGTCGGGCGTCCTCCCATCGAGCGTTCACCAGAACGCGAGGGCCTCTAGGGCATGACGTCAAGCGTTCTTCCATCGAGAGTCCTCTGGGACGTAACGTCGAGTGTCCTCCTTTATGTGATGTTGAACAGCAAACATCCCGACAGGACGTTGAACGAAACACAATACTTCTTAGCTCTGATCGCACGGATCGCGAGCGTTCCGAGGAGCGTCAAGGATCTTTGTCGTAGGAAGAAGCTGATGTTCCTCTTTTGCCTACCGAGCCCTTTGAGGAGTTATCTGAAGAGGAAGACTCTAAGTCTTTTCGTCCTTCGGTAGACTTAAAGAAGCTCATGAAGATTTTTCATAGTGAGTTTCCAGAGTCTTCTTTTCCCGTGACCACGATCGCCCCCATCGGAATTCACTTTAGGGAAGCCTAAGAAGAAGTTTCTGTTCACTAAAATGGTGCTCTCTCGTTCATGAAAAAGAGCACTTAAACTGATGGGAGACTGGATGGGATCCAAGAAGGAACAAGGGAAAGCGGCCTTCGCGTTCCCCCCTACTAAATTGGCATCTAGGTCCAGTATATGGTACGATACGGGAGGAGTTCTCGGCTTGGGAGTTCCTCCCTCTGCCCAGGGAGACTTCTCAAGTCTGGTAGTAGACTCTCCCCGTAGATCGGCCATGAGGAAGACCAAGGTTTTTTGGTCTACCTCTCAATTGGACCATTTGCTCAAAGGTGTCTTTAGCGCCTTTGAGGTATTTAACTTCCTTGATTGGACTCTAGGGGCCTTGGGCAAGAAGGTTGCTACACTCAAAGAAGGGGACTCTTCAAGCTTAATCTATGTCATGATCTGCATGGATATGGCGTTGCGAGACGGGGCGAATGAGTTGGCTGTGATTTTTACAGGAGGCATCCTCAAGAAGAGAGCCCAGTTGTGTTCATTTCTGTCGGTAGAGGTTACTCCTTTTCAGAAATCCGAATTGTTGTATGCTCCGCTGTCGTCATCTCTGTTCCCAAAAGATCTTATTAGGGAAATTTCTTCCTCGTTAATGCAGAAGGCCACTCAAGACCTAGTCTCGAAGACAGCAAGGAAAGTGTTGCCATCATCTTTTGTTAGCCGCAAACCTAAAGAAGTTACTCTTTTTCCAAAGTTTTCCCAGCCCTTTCGAGGAAAGCCTTCCGTTAGAGGTAACTTTAAATCAGATGGAAGGGGAACTAAGAAAAGAGGAGTCAAGACAGTGCGAAGCAGAGTCTTGACTGCTTTCGCCTTCAGGTAGTAGGAGCCAGACTACACACCTTCTGGCAGGCATGGGAGAAGAGGGGTGCAGGTCTTTGGTTAGTTCAACTTCTAAAGAAGGGCTACAGGATTCCTTTTATAAAGCAACCTCCTTTAAGGTTAACCCTAGTGGATCTATCTCCCAGATACAGGGAGGAAATAAAGAGGCAAGCATTACAGTTTCAAGTGCCTCTCTTGTTGGAGAAGGGGGCTATAGAAAGAGTACAGGACTGGCAGTCACCTTTTCCTGGTTCCCATGAACTCGGGGGGGGGGGGGGGGGGGGGGGTTCTGGACGTGAGTGCTCTCAACGGCTTTATCCAGAAGACAAAGTTCTCGATGGAGACGTCGAAGTCAGTGCTTGCAGCGGTAAGGATAAGCGACTGGATGGTCTCATTGGACCTCCAGGATGCTTATTTCCACATCCCGATTCATCTGAGATTCAAGCACTTTTTGAGATTCATATTCCAGGGAGAGGTCTTTCAGGTTCGAGCCCTGTGTTTCGGCCTCAACACCGCCCCACAAATCTTTACGAAGCTTATGCTCAGTGTAGCATGGATTCTCCACTCAAGAGGCATCAGAGCCTCCCTGTACCTAGACGACTGGCTTCTAAGAGCTCGCTCTCAAGATCGCTGCCTGGAAGATCTTCAGACAACATTGAAGTTGACAGAAGAATTGGGTCTTCTGGTCAACAAAGACAAATCTTCTCTGAAACCATCACAAGAGATTCTATATTTAGGAATGATGATTTGGAGTCGAGTTTTTCGGGCTTTGCCGTCTCCCTTAAGGATGGAGCAAGCCCTTCAGAAAATACGTGCGTTCCTAGGAAAGCAGAGATGTTCTGCGAGGAAGTGGATGAGTCTGTTGGGGACTCTCTCCTTGTTAGAACAGTTCATCTCTCTGGGAAGACTGAATCTTCGACCACTCCAATTTCACCTCAGCTCTTACTGGAACAGGGAGAAGGATTTGGAGAAGGTGTGTTTTTCTGTTACGGAGTCAATGAGACGTTGCCTTCAGTGGTGGAACGACCCGATCAAGTTTCAGGAAGGTTGCTTATTAGAGCTGAAGAGCCCAGCTCTTGTGTTGTGTTCTGACGCCTTGGACTCGGGGTGGGGAGCAACACTGGGCAAACTGGAAGTATCGGGGGTGTGGACGGAAATTCAGAAGTCTTTCCACATAAATCAAAAAGCGCTGCTAGCAGTTCTTTTGGCCCTGAAGAACTTCGAAGGGTCAGTCCGGAACAAGGTAATATAAGTCAATGCCGACAACACCACAGCATTAGCCTACATTGCCAAACAAGGAGGAGCACACTCGATTTCCCTTTACGGGACGGCAAGAGATCTGCTCGTCTGGGCTAAGGAAAGGCAGGTGATTCTACTTACAAGGTTCATTCAAGGGGAAAAGAATGTTTTGGCAGACGGTCTCAGCAGGAAAGGACAATTCCTATCCACAGAGTGGACTCTACACCTAGAAGTGTGCAAAAGTCTGTGGAAGCTTTGCGGTCGCTCTTACATAGACCTGTTTGCGACCTCAAAGACCAAGAGGCTAGGGACATATTGCTCCCCAGTGCCAGATTTTGAAGCAGTACACACGGACGCGTTTCTGCTAGATTGGTCAAATCTAGATGTGTACGCTTTTCTGCCTTTCAAGATCCTGTACAAAGTGCTACAAAAGTTTGTAACAAGCGAAGGGAACAGAAAGACCTTGATAGCCCCCTTCTGGCCCTCAAGAGAATGGTTCACAGAGGTACTGGAATGGGTGGTGGACACTCCCAGAAGCCTCCCTTTGCGACTAGATTTACTCAAACAACCCTACTTGGTAAGACACCATCAAAGTCTCCAAAGTCTTCGACTAACTGCCTTCAGACTATCGAAAGACTCACAAGAGCTAGAGGCTTTTCGAAGGAGGCAGCTAGAGTGATTGCAAGAGCTAGAAGGTCTTCAACCATCAGAGTCTATCAATCCAAGTGGGAAGTTTTTAAGGAATGGTGCAGGGTCAACTCTGTTTCCTCTTCCACTACCTCTGTAGCTCAAATTGCTGACTTCCTTTTATTCCTGAGAAGGAAACAAAGTTTTTCTACATCGACTATCAAGGGATACAGGAGTATGTTGGCAACTGTATTTAGGCACAGAAACCTGGACCTTTCAAATAATAAGGATCTGCAAGAACTAATTAAATCCTTTGAGACAACAAAGCAACAGCAACAAGATTCACCAGCATGGAATCTGGATGTTGTTTTAGAATTTCTGATGAGTAACAGGTTTGAACCCCTGCACTCTACATCTCTGAAGGACCTCACGATGAAAACCCTTTTCTTGATTAGTCTGGCAACAGCCAAGAGGGTTAGTAAAATGCATGCATTCAGTAGAAATGTGGGTTTTCAGGATGATAAAGCAATCTGCTCATTACAGTTGGGTTTTCTCGCTAAGAATGAGCGCCCTTCACAACCTTGGCCTAAGGCCTTTCAGATTTCGCACTTGGCGGACGTGGTTGAAAATGAGTTATAGAGAGTTTTATGTCCAATAAGAGCCCTCAAGTTTTACTTAGACAGAACGAAAAAGTTAAGAGGCAAGTCGGAAGCACTGTGGTGCTCGGTGAAGAAACCCTCCATGCCAATGTCTAAGAATGCCCTGTCATACTTTATCAGACTTTTAATTAAAGAGGCTCCTTCTCATTGCAGTGAGGCAGACTTAGGTCTTTTAAAGGTCAAGACTCACGAAGTGAGAGCTGTGGCAACCTCGGTGGCATTCAAACAAAATCGTTCGTTGCAAAGCAGTATGGACACAACCTTCTGGAGAAGCAAATCTGTGTTCGCTTCACACTATTTGAGAAATGTCCAGACTCTATATGAGGACCGATACACTCTGGGACCAGTTGTAGCACCAGGTACAGTGGTGGGGGAAGAATTCACCACTACTTTCCCATAATCCTAATACCTTTTCTTCTCTTGGAACTTTTATTAGGTGTTTTTAGGGTTGTCTTGTGGAGATTGCGACAGTCTTCCGCAATCATTGATCTGTTAGGTTGTCTATTTTGTTCCTTGGGAGTGCCTCGAAAATGGGTATTAGAGGAGGCTCTGTCACAGAGAGGTGTGATCACCGGTTGACAGCTCCTAGGGATTTTCAGCCCCCTGAGAGGACCGCTGGATCTCATAAGGAAAGCAGACGTAATGGCAGAGTATCATTGAAGTCAGCTTCCTTATCAGGTACGAACCCTTAAGTTTGTTTTGTATTTAAACTCTGAAGTAGAATTCCAACTATATTAGCTGTCTCTAACCCTCCACCAAAGGTGTTAATCAGCTATATATATAACCACCATGTAAGTCTTGAGTTAAAAATGTTTTCATTATAAAATAAATTTTTGAACATACTTACCTGGTGCTTATATATAATTAAAATCCCCCCTCCTCTCCTCTAGAGACTAGAGGCATGGAAGATATGGATACCGATGGAATTGTTTCTAGGTACCTCGCTAAAGGCGAGCATGTAGCACACCTGGCTATTCAATCGGCGATTGTCGCGAGTTTTGAATTTTCTGCTTGTCAGGGACATAAGCTATATATATATAACCACCAGGTAAGTATGTTAAAAAATTTATCTTTATGAATAGAACTTACCTGGCAGTTATATATATATATACACAGTATAGCTATTTTTTATGAATAGAACTTACCTGGCAGTTATATATATATATACACAGTATAGCTAAATGTCTCTACTTTCGGCAGAATTTTTCAAAACGCGGCAACCGCCTTGTGGTGGTTGGGCGGTTAGGTGGTTAACAACCCTTACAGGGTTGTACAAGGAATCATTCCCGTTTTCTATTCTTCAGTTCATCTCTGCAGGCCACATCGCTAATACGTTGGTCCGTCATTAAGAGTTTTTCTTCGCTTTCCGTATTTTTGCTGTACCAGTCTGCTATTTGGTGAAGTACACTGATTTGGGGTTTTGGCAATCATGTTTTTGTTATTTCTTTGCTTTTTTGCTGTTATCATTATGAGTGATAAATTTCAATTCCGTGTCTGTGCGAATGAGGAGTGTAAGGTGAGATTACCGAAAATGGTTGTAGATCCTCACACCATGTGTTTGAATTGTAGGGGTTTTGAATGTGCCCTTAATAATAGGTGCGGGGAATGTAAGGTTTTGGATGAAAAGGATTGGTTGATTATGAAGCGCTATGTGCGTTAACTAGAGCTCGATAGAGTTAGGAGAGCTTCTAGGTCTAAGTCTAAGTCTGTTAGTGGAAAGGAAGACGAACTTAGTGTAGATTTATCCTTTGAGCCTATAATTAATACCTCTTTGGAAGTTGATCCTTCCTTTGAGTTAGTAACTCATGCCCCTTCTACAGGATCCGTATCTGCAGATGACCCTCGGTACGCTAGGATGGCTGCCGAGTTGAAGGCCATTAAAGAACAACTTGCGGCCTTTAAAGGTAAGAATAGTGAAAGTGATTTTAGTGCTTGTGAAAGTGCAGTGGAGGTGGCGACTGATCGAACCTGTCATTACCCTAGGCCTAGACCTCTACCAAGCTCTCAGGACCAAGGGAGAAGGTACGTCAACAACCGAAAGGTGGTGAGAGGTACATACCCTCGGTCAGCCGTCGCCTCAGACAGTCCTGTTGCCGATTCCCAGGCTGTTCTTGACCGTCACGGAAAAGACGTGTCGAATGTGTTAATTTCTTCTCCAAATTCTCCCAGACGTAAATGGAAGTTTGAAGCATCAAGACCTACTAAGAGAAGGTGGAACCGCGACGAACTGTCTTGTTCTTTTTCTCCCGGTTCTAGCAGTCATGAACCTTGTCCGTCGGAGGACGATTTCGATTCCGTACCTATGAAAAGGACGAAGTCTAAGCCCGCAAGTCAGGATATTACAGCCAAAGATCCTTCCCCTTCTACGATTGATATTCGTCAGCCCTTCTTCGGGACCGCAAGACCCAGCAGAAGTTTCTAAATCCTTTATGTCTGTCATGCAGGAACAACTTTTTACGTTAGTGCAAGCGTTTAGCCGCCCTCACGCCCAGTCTGATAGACGTAAAGACGACTCTTTGCCTATTAAGAAGTCAACTTCTAAGAGGGAACGGAGTTCTTCTCCTAAGGAAACCTTACTCTCTTCGTTGAAGACACGACACCGTACCTCCTCTCTCTCTCGGCGCCAGGACGATAACGATATGCTTACGCAGGACGATACTTCCTCTCGTTGCCAGGACGATACCTCCTCTCATCGCCAGGACGATACCACCTCTCGTTCTCGACGCCAGGACGATACTGCTTCTCGTTCTCGACGCCAGGACGATACCTCCTCTCATCGCCAGGACGATACCACCTCTCGTTCTCGACGCCAGGACGATACTGCTTCTCGTTCTCGACGCCAGGACAATACCTCCTCTCGTTCACGACGCCAGAATGATACCGCCTCTCGTTCACGATGCCAGGACGATACCGCCTCTCGTTCACGACGCCAGGACGATACCGCCTCTTGTTCACGATGCCAGGACAATACTGTCACTCGTTCTCGACGCCAGGACGATACCAGCCTGCTTCCTCAGGACGATACTGCCTCTCGTTCCAAGGACGATACCTCTTTCCGGCGCCAGGACGACACCTACTCTCGGCGCCAGGACGCAAGCCCTTTTTTGCAGGACGATTCCTTTGATTTGCCTTTGTCTGTTTCTAAGGAGCCTTCTTCTCGTGCGAAGGATGTTGCAGATGTGGATCAGGACCTCGAGGAGGTCTCTGATGACGATGTTAAACCTGCTGACGCTGCCGGAGATTACAAAGTTCTCTCTCGCTCCTTCTGGAACTTTATGGAGAGGAATTCCAATCTGCTGCTCCGCAATCTCCTCAATCCCAATTTAACAGAAAGAAGGCCAAGAAACAGTCGGCCTTCATCAAGATGAAGCTGTCGATTTCTGCAAAGAAGGCTCTGGCGAAGATTGATGACTGGATGAAGGAACGGAGACAAGCAGTTAAGACTTCCTTCTCGTTTCCACCAGCTCGTCTTGCTTCAAAGGCTGGTATGTGGTATGAGACTGGGGAACCTTTGGGTATGGGAGTTCCTTCCTCCTCCAAGGGTGACTTCTCTGGCTTGGTGGACTCAGCTAGAAGGCATGCTCTCAACTCAGCCAAGGTCATGTGGTCGATGTCGGAGCTGGATCATTTCATCAAAGGTATTTTTAGAGCCTTTGAGGTTTTTAGTTTTCTAGACTCATCGCTAGGGACTCTGGCAAGGAAGACTGACCAGATGGAAGGAACTCGAGACCTAATCAGTATTATGTCCTGTATGGACAAGGCCCTCAGAGATGGGGCGAATGAGTTGGCTTCGCTGTTCTCAGCTGGAATCCTAAAGAAGAGGGCCCTGCTTTGCTCTTTTACGTCAAGGTCTGTTACCATTGCGCAGAAGTCTGAGCTTCTTTACGCCCCCTTGTCTCAATATCTTTTTCCCGAGACCCTAGTGAGAGACATTATGCTTTCGCTTGCCCAAAAAGCCACCCAAGACCTTTTATCTCGTTCGGCTCGTAAGCCCTTGGCAGCCGCTCCTTCTTCGAAACGGGAGGAAAAGAAATTCCAGCAACCCTTTCGGGGCAGGGCTACTTCAAGACCAGATTTTAGAGGAAGAAGGCAAGATTCAGGACCAAGATCGAACTGAGGTTCGTTCAGAGCTCGCTCCAGAAATGAAATTCATCTCATCCAGACAGTAGGTGCAAGACTGTCAGGTTTTTGGCAGTCTTGGAAGAGAAGAGGGGTGGACACCAGGTCCCTCTCAGTCATCAAGGAAGGATACAAGATGCCCTTTCTGAAGAAACCTCCTCTTGCAGATACTCCGCTGGCCTTAGTAGCCCAGTACACAGATCCGGGGAAACAGAAGGCCCTCCAAGACCTAGTCGACCAAATGCTGGACAAGGGAGCGATAGAACCAGTTCGGGATCTATCCTCCCCAGGCTTTTACAATCCCCCAAGAACTTGGGGGGATGGAGACCCGTACTGGATGTCAGTTCTCTGAACGTCTTTGTGGAGAAGACGAAGTTCTCCATGGAGACGACTCAGTCTGTGCTGGTATCAGTACGTCCAGGGGATGCTTATTTCCACGTCCCCATCCATCCGACTTCAATTAAGTACCTGAGATTTTTAATGCAGGGCAAGTGCTTCCAATTCAGAGCACTTTGCTTCGGTCTCAGCATGGCTCCTCAAGTCTTCACCAGGATAATGGCGAATGTGTCAGGCTGGCTGTATCAAGAGGGGATAAGGATATCCTTTTATCTGGGCGATTGGCTGATTCGTTCACGATCGAAGGAGAAATGTCTGGAGGATTTACGAAAGACTTTTATGATGGCTCCAGATCTAGGCCTGGTCATCAACAGGGAGAAATCTCAGATCAAGCCGAATCAGACTATTATCTATTTGGGGATAGTTCTGAATTCAGTTCCTTTTCGGGCTTCTCCCTCACAAGAAAGACAGACCAAGTGTCTCGAAAAAGTCCAAAGTTTCCTGGACAAGAAGAGGTGCTCAGCGAAGGAGTGGATGAGTTTGCTGGGAACTCTCTCCTCCCTCGAGCAGTTTGTCTCACTGGGGAGACTCCATCTAAGGCCGTCGAAAACGTGGAACAGAAAGACGCAGGAAGACTTCTTTTTCTTCCCCATTCCAGCAGAAGTCAAGTATCTTCTGAAGTGGTGGCTGGATCAAGCCTTGTTGGGGGAAGGGATCTCCTTACACAAGAAGAACCCAGACTTAATGTTGTTTTCAGACGCGTCAGAGTCAGGTTGGGGGGCAACACTAGGAAGCAAGGAGGTCTCAGGCTCTTGGGAAGGAAA
>NC_090729.1:94504439-94534439 GCF_036898095.1 Palaemon carinicauda
TTTCCTCTTCCTTTGTTGATCGTATACGTTAGAGTTTCGGTGATTTAGGTAACCGAGATTCGTCTTGCCTAGGCTATCTAGCCTAGGCGATGTAGTATACTTTCAGACAATATCCCCATTTACCCTCGTGTATTGTTTTATTGATTCAATGAGAGATAGTACATCTCCTAGAATTATATAACTCAATACTTATCTCTTGTGGAGATTTAAGGGTAATCCCTCCTTCCATCTGAGTGCTGCCGCAGGCGCCAACCCTTCCTGGTCTTGCCATAGAGTAGTTCACTCTGGCTTGACTAGGCTAGGGTTTTCTGTCTCCCACTTTTGCCGGCGAGAGCCCGGCTTTGGTTTTCGACAGAACCTCAGAGTATTCAGTCTTTCTGCCGGCGGCAGAGCTACAGGGTGAGTAGTCACTCCCCTGCCGGCTTATAGCCGCCGCCATAGGAGGCTAAGCCTCCCTAGGCTGGACCTGAAGTGGTAGTATGAAGCCGCCACCTTCTCCCCTGCGGTCTAGAAGACTATTCCTGTGTTGGCAGACCCTAGGCTGAAGAATAGACATTCTTCTGCCGCTTAGGACGGCGCCGACACTGAAACGATGTTTCTCCTGTTGCTGCCGCCTCTTAACACCACTTCGGCAGACCCTAGGCTGAAGAATATTCTTTTGCCGCCTAGGATGGAACCGATATCGAAACAAAATTTCTTCCTTATGTGGTTGGGGCGGCAACCTTGCCACCTTCTTCCACACTTTATACAGGACCCTTTTCCCTGCTCCCTCTGTCCTTTAGCGATGAGTTAGCCATCGCATTCCTTGTGGCCGTCGTCCTGCAATCTCACCGCCTGCCGGGTGCGTTGCGGGGCCGGCCGGGCTCCTACTTAAGCAGCTGTTTAGCCACTCAGTCTTTCCCTTATGGACATAAGGATCCGGGAAGGTTGTGCCGGTGGGAGACCCCTGTGCCGCTGAAGGTTCTTCAGTCCTCCCTTGGACTGCCATCCACAGTCCTGTAACCGGCAATGCTGGCAACGGACTTTGTGGCTGGTTGGAAGCTTGAATGATGCCTTCTCCCCTTCCATTTGAACCTTCTTTCTGGAGGAAGGCAGTAAGATTATATACTTACATCCTTATTTTCTATAAACATACATTGTAATAAGGCAGCCCTTCACTCCATGCTTTCTCTCTCTATCAGCTAGTGCCGCCTGGTATTAACCCGGCCGGTAGCATGCCGGCTGGGCCGGTGCCGTCAGGTACTTACTCAGGCAGTGGCATGCCGACTGAACCAGTGCCGCCAGGTACTAACTAGCTGGCTATATGCCGGCCGGACTGCGCCGCCAGGTACTAGCTATGCCAGCAATATGCCGGCTGAACTACAGTATATGATTATACAGTAGCCAGTATATTTGCAGTAGAGTATATACTGCAGATAGAAAACTATTGTATATATTATACAGTAGTTATTTCCAACATATCTTGTGTATCCTTGCCCAGTCTTTTGCTGAGACCAATCCTATATTGAAAGAATAGAATTCCTTCAATACTCTGATTAGAATTAGTTTACAATTTATCCTACAATATTAAATATTTTAGAAGGGTCAGTGGTACACTTGTCTATCCCTAAAGGTTAGAACCCTTATCTTTGAGTTTCCCTGATCAAGAAACTCTAAAGTCTTAATATTGGAAGGGAAGGTCACAGCAATTGGCTGGGTGGGATACACAAATATGTGTTTTTTCTAATTTCTAGTCCAGTTGGCGACATGGCGGCCGTACCGTGCCACCAGGTGCTAGCCATGCTGGCAACACATCGGCTGAACTACAGTATATGATTTTACAGTAGCCAGTATATTTGCAATATAATATACCTGTATACTGCAAACAGAAAACTATAGTATTATTATACAGTAGTTAATTTCTAACATATCTTGTGTACCCTTGTACAGACTTTTGCTGAGACCGAACCTATATTGAAAGAATAGAATTCCTTCAATATTCTTATTGGAAATCAGTTAATACTTACCCCACAATATTAAATAATTAGAAGGGTCAGTGGCAGTGTACATTTTTTCAATCCCTAGGGTTTAGAACCCTTCTCTTTCGAGTTGCCCTGATAAAGGAAACTCTTTATCTTTAATATTGGGGGAGGTTACAGCAATTGGCTGGGAGGGATACACAAGTATGTGTCTTTCCCCATTTCTTTCTAGCTTACTATCCCAAGCTATAATGATTGAAATATGAATAATTGCATATCTGTTAACATGTGAGATAAACAATTGTATACTCATTTTGTTTTCCTTTCTTTACAGGAGGAACCCCAGATGAAATGCGATGCGATCCTCTGCAATCTTAGGAGTAAGTACTCCTACGGTCATAAAGCATGCAGGTCTCATGCCCCCTGCACTATTATTACCGAATCCTTGCAATATCGGGACCCCCAAGTTTGCAATATCTGCCGGACCTTAGTGACAGAAGGTTTTGATGACCCCAAGTCAATAGAGTCTAGGGATGCGGCACGTAAAAAGCTACGCAAATGGGTAAAAGCGGGTTCCAGAAGAACTCTCCGGGACCATACCTACCTAACAATAGGATGCGTAGCTTACTGTTCCCGAAAGCGGGGAGTGAAATGGTTGTGCCCCAAGCACGACTCGCTCCTCCCTGCGTCAAGGTTGCCATCGAGACGGATGGCAGGGAGGCACCTCTGGAAGATGACGATGTCGTGTCGGAATTCCTTCCGTTTGTACCGGCCCCGGAGCCGTTACCCTCAACGTCTTCACCTTCTACCCCTCCATTAGACAACACGAGCTAGACACTGGTCCATCTTACGGATTTAATGGAGAACATTCACAAACGAGGTGAAACAAGGGAAGCGATATTCAAGAGAGAGCTCCGTGAAGCTCCACTTATCGCCTCCCGAGGGTCATTCAAGCGACCCAGAGGCCAAGACCTCCCTACCTGCTCCAAAACCAATCCCTGGAGGTATGCGGAGCTATGCCGGTTTTGAACAGCAAATTCTACATTTCAGAGAAGATGGGAGCTGTCCCCTTAGACGACATTCAGTTTTGGCCAAGCTTTAACGCTTTCCCTGATTGCTTCATTCGACTGAAGCATGAACCAATGTCCAAAGAGGAGACAGAACCAAAGGAAGTCATGGTTTTCGACCACGATAAGGCACAGGCTCTATTGTCAAGTAGCCTGAGAAAGGCGGGTTATTTGTTGTCAAAAGTGTCGGCCTTGAGCAAGAAACACCCTACCTTTCTTGCTCCTGCTTCAATAGCATTCCCCTTTACGTGGAAGGCATTTAAATCTGTTGCCAAGGCAGTGAAGGCAGGCAAACCATGCCCTGCACTTGAGGAGTGCAGGCCTCTCACTAGCCTTGCCCATGCAGAAGGAATGGAAGGAAGTCCACCTAACCTTCTCAGTAGGGAACCTGCACGCGGACATTGCTGGACGACAGTTTAGCGAGAATCTCCCTAGACTTTCTGAGTTTCTCTTGCGCAAGGAACAAAAGATGAAGGAGAGACTTGCAGCCTCTTTATCCCTACAAAACTGCATAGAGATGTGTGCAGGCCAATGAAGTACTCCAGACATGCTCATGGTTCTGGCCAAAATGCATATGGCCACCTTAGTAAAAGACCTGTATGCTTTTATGAAGGCTAGGAGAGCCTATAGAGAGTTCGTGTTTGCTGCTGCAACAGTGAAACTTGAACCCAGGAAGCCGATATCTTCCAACATTTGGGGTAAAGACCTCTTTCCAAACGAAGTAGTCTAAGAGTTAGTTGAGAAAGCCATCACGGAGAATACGAACCTTCTCCAGAAGTGGGGCATCTCTTCAAAGAGGAAGTCTTCCCCAGATGTGGGTCCCCAACCTAAAAGGAAGATGAAGAAGTCTAGACTTTTCCCTTGGCCTGCTCAACAACATCCCACAGTTTCTATGACCGCGGTGCCCCAGGTAGGTGGTCGAGGAGGTAAACCCTCCGATCAATCGAAGCAAGGAGACGCTTCCGGTAGGAGGGAGGCTTCAACAATTTCAGGATCGTTGGACCTTCGATCCTTGGGCCCAAGGCCTAATCAAGATTGGACTAGGATGGAAACTAGACATGTCTCCACCATCATTTCCTCAACTCTTCCAACACTCCAACCCCGTATTAGAAGAGTATACCCTATAGCTCCTGAGCATACAGGTGATAAGGAAAGCAAAATCCATCAAATTCCAGGGAAGGCTGTTTTGTGTTCCCAATGAGGACTCAATAAAACTCAGAGTCATTCTGGACTTGTCACCACTCAACAAGTTCATAAGAAACAGCAAGTTCAGGATGTTAATCCTTCTACACATATTATTATTATTATTATTACTAACCAAGCTACAACCCTAGTTGGAAAAGCAAGATGCTATAAGCCCAAGGGCTCTAACAGGGAAAAATAGCCCAATGAGGAAAGGAAATAAGGAAATAAATAAATGATGAGAATAAATTAACAATATATTATTCTAAAAACAGTAACAGCGGCAAAACAGATATGTCCTATATAAACTATTAACGTCAAAAACAGATATGTCATATATAAACAATAAAAAGACTCATGTCAGCCTGGTCAACATAAAAACATTACAAAAAGGGAAGTTCACAGTCTCGATAGACCTGTCAAATGCCTACAGAAGATAAAGTATGTTCTAAGAGCCATACTCTTCGGACTAAACATAGTCCCAAGTATCTTCAAGAAATTGGCAGACGCAGTCGTGCAACAACCACGCCTAGAAACTGTTCAGGTAACAAAGTACCTGGACGACTGGCTGGTGCAGGCAGCACCCGAAGCGGCTAGTCTGCAAGCATCCAAAGAAGTAACCCAGTTCCTGGAACATCTGGCATGCAAAATCAACTTCAAGAAGTCTCGACTCTCCAGCTCAAAGGTTTCAATGGCTGAAAACCCATTGGAACCTGAGGTCACATTGTCTCTCTTTTCCCTTAGGGAAGAAGAATAAGGAGATCGCAGGGTTAGTCAAGAGACTACTGTAATCCGACAGGATTTCAAGACGCTAACAGGAAAGAGTACTGAACTCTCTCCAGTTTGCAGCAGAGACAGACCCAGTGCTAAGAGCACAGCTGAAAGATGCGTTAGGAGTCTGGAGAAGATACGCATCAAACGCTCGAAGAGATCTAAAATGACCGACATCGACCGTACTTCGATCACTTCTCAACCCATGGTCGAAGGCCAAGAACCTAATGAGGACCGTGCCCTTGCAACCACCTCTACCATCAATGATCATCCACTTGGATCCCTCAACGGAAGAATGGGGATTTCACTTCCATCAAAGGAAAGTCCAAGGGACTTGGTCATCTCTGTTCAAGGCCCTTCTCATCAACATTTTGTTAGCCATGGCAGTCCTTTTGACGTTGGGAAAACTCTCCCCACGCAGATCAGTCCTCATCAGGCTGATCTTGGACAGGGAAGTGATAGTGATATATCTGAACTGACAAGGCTCGAGATCGTCCCATATAGTCCATGTGATATTAGCCATCCCTTGCCTAAAGAGATGGCACCTATCAGTACTTCACTTACAAATGATCTGCAATGTGACAGCGGATGCTCTACTCAGGCTCAAGACGATAGAGTCAGAATGGTCCACAGACGCAGACTCATTCTCTTCCATCTTGGAACAAGTCCCAGAACTGCAGATCGACCTCTTCGTGACGAGCATCATCAAGAAACTACCTCGATATGTAGCCCTATACGAGGACCCTCTAGAGGAGATAATGTACGCCATGTCCCTAGTTTGGAATGGATGGACCTGGAATTTCCTGTTCCTTCCATCCAATCTCCTGCTGAAGGTCCTCAACATGCTGAGATCCTTCCAAGGAATGGCAGCTCTAGTGGCTCCCAAAGAGCCCAAGAGTAACTGGTTCCCTCTAGTGAGGGAACTGAGGCTGAGGCTGGCCCTTGTACCGAACCCAGCACTATCTCAACGGGTTCAGAAGTTAACTGTCTTCGATTCATCACAGAGAACCCAAAACTTTCATTTCATGATTTTCTTGCCCTAGTGGTTAAGAAAAGATTTGGGATCTCAAAAGGCAGTATAGACTTCTTAGAAGAATACAAATCTAAGTCAACTAGAAGACAATATGAATTGTCTTGGAAAAAGTAGGTTGCTTTTGTTAAAGCAAAAGGACCGAAAGATATTTCAATAGACTTCTGTATGTCCTTTTTTATCCACCTTCATAACCAAGGTCTGGCAGCTAACACGATAACTACGTGTAAGTCAGCCTTGACTAGACCTCTTCTATATGCCTTTCTAGTGGATATGACGAACGAAATCTTTAACAAGATCCTGAAGGCATGCGCTAGACTTCAGGCCTGCAGCTCCTCTGAAGCCCATTTCATGGTCTTTGGACGAGGTCCTACATTATGCTTCATCTGTGAACAATGAAGATTGTTCTCTCAAGGATCTAACCCAGTAGGTTATTTTCCTGTTCACTACAGCCTCAGGGGCTAGAGTTAGTGAAATAGTAGCGCTATCAAGAAATGAGGGCCCCATTCAGTTCACAGAAGTGGGAGAACTGAATCTCTTTCCTGACCCAGCTTTTCTCGCCAAGAACGAGCTACCTACTAAAAGATGGGGTCCCTGGAGAATCTGCCCTCTGAAGAAGATGTCTATGTCCAGTAGAGTGTCTAAAGGTGTATCTTCGTAGAACTTCAGTCTTCAGGGAGGACAGCTCTTCAAAGGAGAAACCTCAGGATCAAACTTATCCCTAAAACAACTGAGGGCGAAGCTCACCTACTTCATTCGCAGAGCGGATCCTGACAGTACACCCGCAGGTCCTGATCCGAGGAAAATTGCTTCATCACTAAACTTTTTTCAGTACTGTATATGGACTTTGAGCGTCTTCGCTCATATACGGGATGGAAATCATCCAGAATGTTCTACAAACACTACGCTAAGCAGGTCCACAAACTGAAGCATTATGTGGTGGCGGCTGGTAGTGTATTAAAACCTGTCGTCTAGTGCTGCGATGAACAGTTAATTGATTGGGTGTTGACACTTCTAATGCGATACCTTTTAAGTGAGTGTCACCATAGTGACACTAAGACTGTTCAAAATCTCAGGTGTGGAATTATACAGATAACACTTGTGCCGTGTGTACATAGTACACATTGTTGGTAGTATACAACATTTATAGAATTTGTATTGGGAAAATTTATCAAAATTTTCAGTTTTAGAGTTGCACTTATCATTCCTTTCTTTCAGGGAGGAAAAATATTTTCTGTATACGTTGCACGTATAATTCCTTTAGCACGTTACATTTGTCACACTCTTATTCCATTTAGTCATTTATTCAAAATAAATGTCTATTAGAATGTAATTGCGTCCTATTTCACCCTGCAATTTGCACATTAAATATGCCAGAGTTCTCTTACTTATTTATTTTAGTAAACCTCATATCATTGTATGCTTACAAAACGGATTTTAAGCGAAGTGAAAAAGGGATTTTGATGAAGGAAAAATCTATTTGTGGGCGAGGAACCTGTGTCGCCCAGTGAAATGCTCTTCTAGCACCATTTGTAAGGCATAGTTATTGCTGAATATACCAGAGAAAAAAAAAGACATGCATGGAATGCCAGGAATAAACCTAGCTCGCTCACTCTTTGAGTGTCGGTATAGAAAACTGGGGCATGATTGAACCACGACCATAAGTCCCTCATCAATTAGACCTCTCCTCCATCAACATCCCCCGGAACAACGAGGTGCCGTCCTACACCCGTCTGCTGCCTCCTACTACGACTATCCCTCTCCACCCCTACACCTCCCCACCCCCTTACTTCATTCCTCCCAGCACCCGAAGCTTGGACCAGCCAGGGTGAGGGAAAAAGGAAAAGGGTGGGTTCACTGGGCGACACAGGTTCCTCGCCCAGAAATAGATTTTTTCTTCGTCAAAATCCCTTTACTGAGCTCAACCTCTGTCGCTCTGTGAAATCATAACAGAGAAATGGTTCAAGCTTGGGAAGAGTTAAACATAAGGGACTGAAACCAGAAACATATAATGGAAAAAGAGAGTTTAATAACACAAAAAATATTTACAAACATAAAACACAAGGTATACAAAACAGACAGATATACTGGGTAAACTCTCAAAATGAAAACTCCATTGCAGCAAATAAAATTACAATTGCAAATCATACAATGTAAACTGAGGTTAGGATGTAAATCAAAATCACAACAAAGGACGGTAGGGGAAGTAGGCAAGGCAGGATAAATCCGCTCCTTATAAGGAGACAAGATCAAAAAGAAAAAAGAGGGAAAGAAAATAGGACCTAGTTACAATGGTTCTTCTATATCTGGAGGAATTATACTCCCAGCTGCCACTGTCGCAAATTTAAGGGCCTCCAAGGATTTTAGATAGTGATGTTTAAAGATTGTAGGAGATTTCCAACCAGTGTACCATTTCAAATCTTCAAAATTCATGTGATGGAAATAATTAATTGAGGTTCCCACAGCCCGGACATCATGGGCATGAGGAACCGAGTGAGGATTGGCTTGTTTAATAAAATAAAGCATTTACTGCTTAATCCCCTTCAGGGAAAGAGTCCCGCCACGTTCCCGAATAAACAAAGGACCTGAAGATGTAGTAGAAGTTCTACGCAAATAATCTTTGAGAGTGTAAACAGGACACTTGACCATGGAAAGACCGAAGCCTGTCCAAAACTCGCATCAACATGTTGACCAGAGGAAACAGGTAGATCCTCTGCCAGGTGTTCCAGTCGAGAACCATGACGTCCGTGGCATAAGCCTGAGGGTCCAGGTTGGGGGCTACATAACATTGGAGTATGTGGTTGGCCTTTGTGGCAAAGAGGTCCACCTGGAGACCTGGAACTTGCTGGCAAATCCAACGGAACGACTGACGGTCCAAGGACCATTCCAATTCTAAGGGAGTCATCTGAGATAGGGCATCGGCTATGACGTTTATGACACCCTCTAGGTGAACCGCTGACAGGTGCCAATGGTTCTTTGCCGCCAAGAAAAAGATGGCAATCATCACATGATTGATGTGGTCGGACTTGGAGCCTCCCCTGTTGATGCAATGAACAACCACTGTGCTGTCCAGAACCAACCTGATATGCTGATTCCGCGACGGGGAGAGCTTCTTCAGGGTCAGGAAGACGGCCATGGCTTCCTGAATATTGATATGCATTTGACGAAAGGTCGTTGACCACAATCCCTGTACTTCCTTGAACGGGGAATAACCCCCCCACCCGGTGAGTGAGGCGTCCGTATGGACTACTAACGCCGGCGGAGGGTACTTAGGGGAACCGACTTTGCCAGATTCCTGACTTTCGTCCATGGGAGGAGCCTTTTCTTGTGAATAGCTGGAATTTTCGAAACCTTGTCCGGGAGACTTGACGTTCGCTCTGGACCACCACACCCAGTTGATGTCCTTCAACCTGGCTTTCAACATAACATCTGTGACGGAAGCAAACTGGAGAGAACCCAGAACCCTCTCCTGGTTCCTCCGAGACGTAAATTTGGCTCCTAGAAACTTTCTTGTGGCTCTTGCGATCTCCTTCCTTTTCTTTGAGGGAATTAACAACTTGTGAGTGTCCAGATTCCATTGGAGCCCTAACCATTGGAAGCACGACGCCGGAACCAGGCGGGACTTCTTGAAATTTACTCGGAACCCTAAATGTTCCAGAAACTTGATGACTGTCTGTCGCCTCTTGACATTCTTCGTTGTTGTTGGCCCAAATAAGCTAATCATCCAGATAGGCCACCAACTGTACGCCCTGGGTTCTCAACTCCTGGACTACCGAGTCCGCTAGCTTCGTGAATACCCTTGGGGCTATGTTGAGACCGAAAGGCATCACTTTGAAAGCGAATGCTTGATTGCCTAGCTTGAAACCCAGAAACAGACGAAAATGTCGCGCTACCGTAACATATTAGTAAGCGTCGGTAAGATCGATAGAGGTGGTGACGGCCCCACGGGGAAGTAAGGTCCGTACCTGCGAGACGGTCAGCATATGGAACTTGTCGCATTGAATGAAGGTATTCAAGTGAGACACGTCTAAAATTACCCTTCGTTTGTCGGAGTCTTTCTTTGGCACGCTGAACAAGCGACCTTGAAACTTTTAAGTGCCTGATCTGTTGAATCGCATTTTTGAGAAGATCTCGGGCGAAATCGTTGAGTTCCGGCGTTGGACACTTGATAAAAGCCGACCGATGGAGGGGGTCCCTGAATCCAACTCCACCCCAGCCCGTCGGAAACTATGCTTCGTGCCCAACTGCTGAAGGTCCAATTCTTTCGAAACAAATATAGCCTCCCTCCTACCTGCGGAGTCTCATTGGGTTGCCGATGGCCTGCCACCTCGGCTTCCACGGGATCCCCGTCCCCTTCTAGAGACTCAACCACCTCCCCTGTAGCGAAAGGGTCCTCTAGACCTACGTCCTCTCGGCTGCCTATTATATCCCTGAATCAGGGCATGGGACTCAAAGGCAGGGTTAAAAGCCGGAAAAGTGGAGAAGGAAGTTGAAGGCTGAGGCGGTTGACTCACCAGCACGAACTGCTTCTGGGGCTGAGATTTAGGGGGGTACGCATGTCTCACCTGAGAGACAGGCACTGCCTGAACCACAGGTTGAGGTTGGGAAGCCTGGAAAGGGAGAAATCGTCTAGCCCTTTTCCTACCCCTCAATTGCGGATTAGCCAAGTCAAACTTCCTCTTAGGGACAAGACCCCACCTCACCCGAAGGGTCTGATTGACTCGAGCTGCCTCACTGAGAACTGCGTTGACCATGTCTTCAGGGAAAAGATCTGCCCCCCAGACCGAGGCCGTGATCAACTTGTTCGGTTCGTGGCAGATGGAAGCGTCCGCAAAGACATGCTTACGGCACGCACGGCGAGCGACACCAAAGTCATAAAGATCACACTAAAGGGTGTGAAGGAGAGACTTAGCGAGGATCTTAAACAGAGCCTCGTCCACACATACTAAGGAAGACATCTCCGCCATAGTAACTGAATTCAGAGATCTACTCAAATGGACTCGAGCCTCATACTCCGCCCGAATCAAGGAATCTGGCAACCGAGGAAGAAGTTCACTAAACTGAATTGTAGCACAGTCCGGAGCCAACTTCCCCACAGTGAAGGTAGACAGAGCATCAACCTAGCAATCTTGGTCCCCCGGGAGAAGCAAGGAAGTTAAATTGGTCTCCCGAAGTTGAGGCATAGGCTTTTCCTCCATTACCACCGCCAAGGTAAGATCTGCCACTTTGGTGGTGCACGGAGTAGGAGTGAGCTCCGCAACGACGAACATAGTACATGTGCCCTTGTGAGGAGACAACTTCGTATTGACACTGTCCCATTCAGTAAGGGTCCGGAGCCAGGCGGACTGAGCCTTCTCCTTAGGAAAGATAACAGTCTCCCTCGGCACCTTATCCACCCTAACAAGCGCCTCATCCGTCAAGTGCGCGTAACCTGGGAATGGGAACTGCAAACCCGGCGGATAAAACTCAAAGTCCTCCACCAGCCAGGTTCCACATCCTTCAATCGTTAACATGCCCTCTGAGAATGGGGCATGCAGAGCCAACCTCCACGGGTTGCTCTTCACAAAAGCCGGGAGCTTCGAAGCATCCGGGACCACAAACTGCTGTTGTTGTGGGAGGCCGGATCTCAAAAGAGACTCCATCATGGACTCTTCGTATTGCAGCCTCTGTCCGAAAGAGTTCATGGATTGGAGTTGGTCAGCAATAGGACCAATATGGGATTGCACAATGCTACCCACTCTCTCCATTAACTGACTTGAAAAGGCTACTGGGTCAAAAGCCAATTCCGGAGACTTGGCTTTTGAAACCTTTGCCCTCGAACCAGAAGCCGTCGGAGAAGTCTTTTCCAAGACTGGTCGTCGTCGACCATCCAAGGATTTCTTGCTGGAAAGAGACTTAAGGCATGATTTGACCATGGTTTTACAAGGGAAACCCTGAAAAGAAGTATCAGAAGAAGAAAGAGAAAGAGGTAGACTAAGGAAAGGTATCTTAGACCAAACATCACCTGCCTCACCTACCACCCTACCTGTACCAGTCGAATCGACGACCATAGGCTCAACATCCAAATTAATGGCCGCGACGTCATCGAGAACATCATCGCCTACTAAATCATTGGGGAAGGCTTGAGTCTCTTCCCAAATCCGGGCGATGATCGGAGCTGCCACATCAGGTGCCACCGCCACCGACATCTTGACATTAGGGTAAAGGAGGGAACACATTTCCTCCGACAAAACATAAGGCTGCTTGGCCTTAACATTACGACCAAAACCTCCAACCCAGGTCTTGAGGGTCGCGAGGGAAGCGCTCTTGACGGCGGAGGAGGCCTGAAAGATATAGACCCGGATTAAAACAAGGAAAGGTGATGCAGGGAAAAATAATATCAGAACAATGCAGTATGTATCAAAATATTACCGTATAAAAGTAATCAATGGCTTTTGGGTGAGATAGCCATGTCGTCCTGATGGAAGGTTCCTATAGGTAGCTTTCTAAGGGATATTTGGCTACAGTGATATTCCCAGAGAATTAACCGTTAGGTCTCCAGAATTCTAACTCCTGGCGCGAATATCCTTAGAATTTCGCATAATCAGGGGAAGTAAGCTTGATACGACACATAGCGATCTTCACCCTGAATAGCGTTTTCGTTTCGAGGGGGAAAGTGGTAAAAAGAAGGGGAGCCGTTATCAAGGTACCCTTCCTCTTGTACTACTATAGAGTATCTAGATGCCGCTGTAGTCAACCCAGCGTGCTATTCCTTGTAGCATTGAGCATGGTGCTACAGATATAGTAGTTTCGGGAGGGATCCTGCCAAGGCCTTTTCTATAGAAAAGGAGGGCGGGTCCATCAGGACGACATGGCTATCTCACCCAAAAATAGATGCGTTTTTTGGGCTCAAGCCATGTCGTCCTGATGAAAGTTATCCAGAGAATTACTAGAAAGTACTGTATCTGGATTTTTTAAAAGTGCCTTAACCTTAGGTTTCTATTCTCCGTGGCGGCTTTGTCTACTACTTCCTTGACCACTTCACTCGGGAAGAGGTCCTTTCTCCGGATATTAGAAGCTATCAGCTTCCTGGGTTCGTGCTTTACTGAAGCAGAAGCAAACACGAACTCCCTACATGCACGTCTGGCTTTGACAAAGCCATATAGGTCCTTGACCACAGTAGCCAAATGTGTTTTGGCTATGACCTTGTTCATATCTGGGGCTCTGCTATTGCTTGCCATCGTCTCTAGACAAATCTGTAGAGATAGAGATGCGGCAAGTCGTTCCTTTGTCTCTTGCTCCCTACGCAAGAGAAAGTCAGACAGCTTAAGGAGATTTTCGCTGAACTGACGTCCAGCAATATTTGCCTCCAACTTCCCAACTGAGAAGGTACGGTGGACTTCCTTCCAGTCCTTATGTTCCGTGGGCAGGGCTAAAGATAAAGGTCTACACTCCTCGAGTGTAGGGCAAGGTTTACCTGCCTCTATTGCTTTCATGACTGCCTTAAGACCCTTTGATGCAAAGGGAAAGGCTAACGAGGCTGGAGCAAGAAAGGTGGGGTGTTTTTTGCTAAGGGTGGGCACTTTTGAGTTAGTGAAGCCCTTCTGCTTCAGGCTACTAGATAAAAGAGCCTGAGGCTTCCCGTGGTCAAGTACTAAGACCTCCTTCGGTTCTGTCTCCTCCTTGGATGTTGGTTCCGTCTTCAGACGGACGAAGCAGTCTGGGTAAGACTGAAAGCTGGGCCAGAATTCGACTTCCTCAGTATGGACAGCCCCCAACTTCTCTGATATGAAGATCTTGCCGCTGGTAATAGTCATGTATTCTGCATACCTCCAGGGATTAACATCAGAGCAAGGTGGAAGATCTTTAGCATTGAGTCTCTTATGAGACCCACGGGACGCGGTGAGATGGTCCATTCTTCTCTGCCATTCAGCGTCCCTTTCTTCGTTTTGTTTACGAAAACTCTCCATCATTGCCATGAGACTGACCATTGCCTGTCTCATGTCATCTAATGGAGGAGCAGGAGACGTAGAGGGTAATGGTTTTGGGGCCAGAACTGACAAAACGGACTCCGATTCGACATCATCCTCTTCTTCTTCAGGAGCCAAGGTGGAATCCTCTTCGAGACCTTCCACTATAAGGTCCTTTTCGGTGTTCTCAGACACCTCCGACATCCTCTCATCTAGGTGGATGTCCTTCATTGCGTCGGAGACGTCCGTATCTACGGCAATCTGGACACAAGGGATCTCAGGTCGAGGCTGGGGTATGACAACTTCCACACCCGCTTTTGGGAACAGCAAGGAACGCATCCGTTCACTAGGAAGGTAAGGTCCCGTGGCGTTCTTTTGAAAGCCACGAACCCATCTGCGCAGCTTACTTCGTGCTGCATCCCTTGACTCCGCTGTCTTGGGGTCATCAAAAGCCTCGGTAATCAAGGCCTTGCAAATCTTGCAATCCTGGAGGTCCCAGTACTTGAGAGGTCCCTTGGAAATGGCGCAGGGAGCATGGGCCCTGCTCTCTTCATGGGCACAGAAGTCCTTGCTCCTCACGTTGCAGAAGACTTCAAGGCACTTGGGATGGTCCTCCTGTAAAGAGAGGAAAATTAAATGAGTATGCGGTAGTTTATCTCACCTGATAAACTGTATAAAATATTATCATTAATATTTTTGCATTATAGCTTAGGATAGACAAGCTAGAAAGGAATTAGAAAAGACACATACTTGTGTTTCCTGTCCAGCCAATTGCTGCGACCTCCCCCAAAATTAAAACCTACAGTTTTCCTATTCAGGAAACCCAAGGGAAGAATTCTAACCTATAAGGATAGATAAGTGTAACTTAACACTGACTTTCCAAAGGTTTTAATAATGTAGGTAAATAGTAACTGATCATCTCTCAGTCTGTTCAAAGAAAAGTTTTTCCTTCAATATAGAACTGGTCTCAACAATAGACTGTGCAAGGATACACAGGGTGTTTGGGAAAATAACTACTGTATAATATATACTATAGTTTTCTGTCTGCAGTATGATCTATACTGCAAATATACTGGCTACTGTATAATCATATACTGTAGTTGTTCCGTAACTGACGTACAAACCACGCTATTTAATATGGGTAATTACTTTCGGCGTAGCTGAAATGACGAGCCATTAGAATTTTAACCAGGGTCTACTACCCCACCGCTAGTTAGCGGGGGGGGGGGGGGGGGGGGGTAGGGAGGGTAGCTTGCTACCCCCCCCCCCCACACACACACCTGTGCTTGAGCTCACTTTGCTCTCGGCTCGAGTGGTAGTCAGACGTGTCCGCTGTCACCCTCGCCTTCTTTGACAGGTGTGCGTGAAGTTGGCCTCTGCTATGCGAAAGTGTCCTGGATTACCCGACCGCCCTTGTGGCACGTATATGTCGGCGGTCAATATGGACCCTCACACCTTATGTCCTTATTGTAGGGGCCAGCGGTGTGATAGAAATAAAGTGTGTGGTGAGTGTAGGGAGTGGTCTACCTCCCAGTGGGAGAGGTTTTCTCGGTGCTGGAAGAAGAAGTCCAGACGGGATATTTCTCCTTCGAAAGTTTCTTTGAAAGGAGAAAATCCCAAGGGTTCTTCCTCCGTGGCCCAAACCTCCTCCGAAGCTCCCACTCGATCAGTTTCTTCCGAGAAACTGTCGATTGGTAGCGTAGGCCATAGTTCTGTTGCCCGGTCTTGGGGTTTGGGAGAGGGAGTTGCCTCCCATAGCGAGGCAGCTCCTCCTCCCCCAGGGGAGGATTTAAATATGCCTGTGACTAATAATGATTTTTTTCAACTTTTGGCTTTCTTGGGGCTTGAGGGTTAGCCCTCCAAGGAAGCCTTGTTTGACATGATCAGGTTGGGGGTAGCTGTCAAACAATCGCTGACTTTAGCAGAGGTTGATCCTCTGTCTATCGTCGACGTTGTCATGGCAGAGGCTTCTGATGAGTTATATCAAACCTCTGCTCGTGATGATCCTGATGTAGCTGAAGGCTTAGTTCCCCCCTCTGAACATCCTTCGAGGGAGGAACTAAGTCCAACGGTCTCTCCTGCCAGTGATTCTCCCCCTCGGGGGAGTTCACTCAGAGAGACTCCTCTTCGGAGGACTGCTGATGGTCAGCCCGCTGACCCCACGGCCCCCAGAGGGCATATAAGGCGTAAATCCCGGCTTCCTCTTCGCCGTAGAGGCCTTCCTTCACCTCACAAGGGTGTTAGGAGGCGCCTCTTTGGTTCATCGTCACCGCAGTCCTCCGCAGAGGAACCTCGCCGTCGTTCTCCGACTTTCCCAGCTACAGCCCTGGACCTCTCTGCAGATCGTTCGCGATATCCTTCGCTGGAAGGTCGTCCTTACAAAGGGCACACTGACCTTCCACCCGTCAGACCTGCTGACCTGCCGTCGCTGTTCCTGGCTGCTGACGCGCTGTGGGCGCTAACGAATCCCGTTGTAAAACGGGCAATGGTCCCTTTGGGGCATCAAGGCCGTATGCACAAGTTAGTGCATATGTCCCTTACGCGGCAGGTCTCCCCTGTGCGCCAACAATCACCTGCGCGCAAGCGCTCATCGACAGAAGTTGCTCGTGTTAAAGCGCACCAGTGCTACTGCGCACCTTCGTTCTCCTGCACGCCAGCGCTCTCCTGCTTGCCTGTGCGCCAACGATCTCCTGCGCGTCCACGATCTTCTGATCTGGGCGCAGTGGGGAAGTTAACTTCTTCCCCTTCTCGCCAGCGCTCACCAACGCGTCATCGATTGCCAACGCGCCATCAGTCCCCGCCTGCGCGCCATCCTTCGCCAGTGCGCCCTCGCGCGCAGTCTCTGACACGCGCACACGAGGTTGTGTGCCCACTTCCATCACCACAGCCAGATGTGCGCTCTCATGCGCGCCCGCGCGCAAGGGATGTGTCTCCTGCGCGCGCCCAACATTATCGCCCGCACGGGCTCTTTGACCGGACTCTGCTTGCCCGCGCGCGAACAGTCGCCTTCGCGCGCGCGAGCGCTTATTCATCCTTCAGCGCGCTCTCAGCCTTCTCCAGCCCGCGCCCCTGCGCGCCATCGCTCGGCCGCACGCCCTCGCCATCGCCATCGCCCTCGCGCGGGAACAGTCTCCCGCGCATGACCCAGGGCAATTCCCATAGTGTGAGCGCCAGCACGCTCCCCAGCGCGATCCTCAGCGTGATTCCACGCGCGAGGCTGCAGGACAACGCGCAGCCAGGTCATCATCATCGCGTCCCCCCCCCCACAAGCGCAGAGCAGCGCGCTCGCCGGTGGGAGGGAGGATTACGGATAGGTCCAGGGACTTTTCTTCGCCTTCATCTTTTCAAGCGAACCCCCCTTTGGTAACTCCTCCTAGGGATCGGTAGATCCCCTTCCCTCCAGAGGGAGTTTCTAACAGCACAGCTGTCAGTCAGCAGCCTTGGTTTGGGTCCCTGGTTAGAGCAGTCATGCAGGCTTTTAAGCCTGTTCTCTCTGAGCTGGGCCACAAATTATTGGCAGCTTCTACTCCCCAGAAGAGGAAGAGAGGAGTGTCTAACGTGGTAACTTCTCCGAGGGCGAAGCTGACTCCTCGTAAGTCCTTGAGGAAGGCCTCCTCACCCCCCCAGACTTTCACTCCCTCCCCTTCGGACGAAAATTTCCCGTCCTCAGGGGAGTCTTGCGAGGTGAGGCGTTACCCCATCGCACCAATGAGGGAAACCCCGCCTCGCGCCGGAAAGTCTTCTCGGGTAGGAGTGGAGAAGAGCCTCCCACCATCCTTGTTGGAGTCCTGCATCCCTCCCAGGAGGGAGTCAAAGGACTCCAAGACTTTGCCGAAGTCCTCTTCAAGGATTAGACCGGAGCCAGCCAAGCACTCGGAGAACGTCCACGAGTCCCCCCAAGAAGAGCCTTTGGGGACAGGAGACTTCGCTGCTAGCCCTTCATGAGTTGAGCTGCAGGAGTCAGAGCATGCGTTCTGGCAGGTTCTGACCCTTATGAGGAATCTCAATGGGTTTGTGGATCCAGAGATTCCCTCTCGTGAGGGCAAAGACACGGTCTTGGACCGAGTCTTTGGGAATCAAAAACCCTCAAAGGCCAGTGCGGCCTTGCCCTGGTCTAGTGCCAGAGACAAGGTTGAAGCCTAGCTTTCCTAGCTTGCCTCCTCCAGCCGATCCAGCACCGGCAACAAACTCCTCCCACCTCCTCGTGTCCATCAGAGGAGGTACTTTGACATCGTTGAGGAGACTTGTTTAGCTCTTCCCCTACAACACTCTTTGGAAGAGTTTACCAGGGGAGTCCCTCTAGAGACACTCTCCAACCGGCAGGTCTCGTTCTCGGCAACGGAGATCCTTGGCCAGGAGAAGGTTGCGAAGTGTGCCATGCAGGCAACTTCGTGGCTGGACATCTGGCTATGGTCCTTAGGCATCCTGTTACGTTCAGAGGACTTGTCCAAAGAAAGTACCAGGAAGGCCATGGAGACCTTTTTACTCTCTGGCACTCGTATGATCAAGTTTCTAGCCCACCAAGTCTCGAACTTGTGGGCTAATACCATCTTGAAACATCGAGATGCGGTGTCCGAGAGATTCCATCTAAAGGTCCCCAGTACCGAGATCAGCAGGCTCAGACATTCTTCCATTATGGGGAAGAACTTGTTCGAGCCTAAGGACGTGGAGCAGGCGGCTGAGAGGTGGAGGAAGTCCAACCAGGACTCTCTCCTACATAGGGCTCTGACATCGAAGCCCTATAAACCTCCAGCATCCCAGCAACCAGGTCCTACCAAGACCACGAAACCGGCAGCTACAGCGAAGACGACGGTGTCTAAGCCCTTTCCTGTCAAGGACAAGAAAGGCAAAAAGTCCTCTAGGTGAGAAAAGAATCCTAGAGGGAGCGGCTGAGGCCGCAAACGCTAAGGTTGGCAGTCCCTCTGCATGTCCACCAGTGGGGGGATGCCTACAAAGTTGCGCGAACAGGTGGCAGCAACTTGGGGCCGATTCCTGGACGATTTCCGTAATCAGTCAGGGATATCGCGTCCCCTTCACAACATCTCTACCTCCCCTAACAGCGAATCCAGTGTCGGTAAGCTCCCTTGCCATGGGATCGGCAAGGGGGCAAGCCCTTTGGGCAGAATTCCAGACCATGTTGAAGAAGGGCACTCTCCAAGAGGTCGTCGACGGGTTCCCAGGCTTCTTCAGTCGACTCTTTCTTGTAAAGAAGGCGTCTGGAGGCTGGAGACCAGTCATCGACCTCTCAGCTCTGAACAGGTTTGTCAAGCAAACTCCGTTCAGCATGGAGACCGCAGACACGGTCAGACTTGCAGTGAGACCGCAAGACTTCATGTGTACACTGGACCTGGAGGACGCGTACTTCCCGATTCCAGTCCATCCGTCTTCAAGGAAGTACTTAAGATTCAGCCTAGACAACAAGCTGTACCAGTTCAAGGTGCTGTGTTTTGGTCTCTCCACAGTACCACAGGTTTTCACCAGTGTGTTCACCCTAATATCGTCGTGGGCACAGGATTGGCATCCGTCTCCTCCGTTATTTGGACGACTGGCTGATCCTAGCAGACTCGAAGTCAGCCCTTCTTCGACACCGAAACAAACTTCTGGGACTTTGCCAAGATCTGGGGATCATGGTAAATCTCGAGAAGTCCTCTCTGCTTCCCACTCAAAGACTGGTATATCTAGGCATGATTATAGACACCAATCTCCACGAAGCCTTCCCATCAGACGACAGGATAGCAAGGCTGAGGAGGGTCGCAAGTCCTTTCCTCAGACGAGTACTTCCAGCCCAATCCTGGTTACGTCTCCTCAGTCACCTTTCGTCCTTGGCCCGTCTAGTTCCCAGTGGTCGCCTCAGGATGAGAGCCCTCCAATGGCGACTCAAGTCCCGGTGGAATCAGGGTCAGGATTCCCCGGACGTCTTGATCCCTATGGGTTCTGCGGAACAGATGGAACTTCATTGGTGGGTGGCAGACGAGAACCTACGAAGGGGAGTGGATCGTCTCGTCCTCCCCCCGGATTTGGTGCTGTTTTCGGACGCCTCAAAGAAAGGGGGGGGGGGGGTGGCCCTCGTTCTGCAACACAGGACCTCAGGCCTGTGGTCAGAATCAGAAAAGTGCCTCCATATAAATCTGCTAGAAATGAAGGCCGTATTCCTGGCCCTTCAACAGTTCCAACAATACCTGGTGGGTCACTATGTGGTGGTGATGAGCGACAACACCACAGTAGTGGCTTACATCAACAAGCAAGGAGTTACCTTTTCAAAGCAGCTATCCCATCTCGCAGTAGAGATACTGAGATGGACCGAAGCCCTCTCGATTGCACTATCGGCTCGCTTCATTTCAGGCAAAAGGAATGTGCTCGCCGACAGTCTGAGCAGAGCGTCTCAGATAGTGAGTACCGAGTGGTCTTTGGATCATCTAGTTGCCAACAAAGTCCTGACTTTGTGGGGTTCCCCGACTGTGGATCTGTTCGCTACAGCGCTGAACTTCAAGCTTCCGCTGTACTGCTCCCCAGTCCCGGATCCCAAGGCGCTCTGGCAAGATGCCTTCCAACAATGGTGGGACAACATCGACGTATACGCCTTTCCCCCGTTCTGTCTGATGAGGAGGGTGCTCAACAAGACCAGAATATCGGTCAATCTTTCGATGACCCTTATAGCTCCGCTATTGCATCACGCAGAATGCAACTCCTAACGGAACTTCCGAGAGAACTCCCTCCACGACACGAGCTACATCTTCCACTAAGCCGTAGCTTCGCTACGACTTCACTCTTGGAGACTATCCAGCATCTCCTCGCTGAGAGAGGATTTTCGCAACAAGTTGCGAGCAGGATGTCTGGACACCTGTGAAGGTCATCCGCATCTGTCTACCAGGCAAAGTTTAGAGTCTTCTGTGGTTGGTGTCATGGAAGTGGTATCTCTCCACTCGATGCCACTATTCCAGCAATAGCAGAGTTCTTCATGTATTTGTGGGAAGAAATGCGCCTTTCAGTCTCGGCGGTGAAAGGCTATCACTCAGCCTTAAGTCTAGCCTTCAGGCTCAAAGGAGTGGACATTTCTTCCTCGCTGGAACTCTCCCTACTCATACGAAGTTATGAACTCACCTGCCCTTAGTCGGAAGTGAGACCTCCTCCATGGAACGTGGTTCGAGTTCTCAGGTCTCTTGAGAGACCTCCCTATGAAGCATTACGCCAGGCTTCAGATCGCCACCTAACTTGGAAGACGGTGTTCCTACTAGGTTTGGCCTTTGCCAAGCGAGTCGGTGAACTTCATGGTCTCTCTTATGACATCGCCCATTCAAGGGGATGGGGGGAGGTAATGTTCAGATTCGTCCCTAAGTTTATTGCTAAGACTCAGAATCCGGGAGTGCCGGACCCTCGGTTCGACTCCTTCCAGATTTCGAGTCTTCTTTCTGTAACAGATGACCCAGACCATCTCCTACTGTGTCCAGTAAGGAGTCTGAGGCTATATCTCAAAAGAACGGCTGCAGTTCATCCTCAGGTGCAGGCATTGTTTGTGAGCACTGGGAGGACTAGGAGGAGGGTCACCAAGAATACCATCTCAGCATGGATTCGGAGGGTGATCCATCTGTCCCTGAATCATGACCCTCCTCCGTCACGTCGCCGTAGAGCACATGATGTCAGGGGCGTAGCTACGTCCCTGGCCTTCAAGAAAAACTTTCCAGTGACGCAGGTTCTACAAGCGGGGGTGTGGAAGCGTCAGACAACCTTCACAGCCCACTACCTGCAAGACGTAACCCACAGGAGGCTCGATACGTTTTCTATCAGCCCTGTGGTGGCTGCACAACAGCTGGTTTAAAACCTCAGGCTCCTTAATGGACAAGTAGCAGAAGGTTGAGGGCATTGTTACCCGGTCTTAGTCTGCATGAATGAAAAGGTATGTCTGGCCCTTATTCTTTTCTTCATCCTCCCCTCTCTTGGGGAAAGCAGCATCCTGGGTTCTCTGCACAGCTGACCTCAAACCACTGGAGGTAAACCATGTTTCCTTGTGTTCCTAGTATTAAGCTAATACTGTCACATCCCCATACCCTGATGAGGTGGTATTGGGAGAGTCCTAGCCTAAAGTTTCCATATAAAGGACTACAGGTCAACTTCCTAGGACGAGTCACACTTCATACCTTCACACACAGCTTACGTAGGCCGCAGCCCTTGCGTAGCAAGGGTCTAGCAAGGTGCAGGGACTCCTTATTGTTGAGTGCTGACACACTCAGATACTGAGTCCCCGGGCAAAGCCAAAAGCCAGTACTGGCTGGGACTTTCCACTCTTCCTAAGGGGTGAGTCACCCCTATTAAATAGCGTGGTTTTTATGTCAGTTACGGAACAAATGACAAATTCGTAGGCAATTTGTATTTTTCCTAACTATACAAACCTTAGCTATTTGATCAAACTTGGCCGCCCGCCCTATCCCCCGTGAAGTCCTACCTCTAAGCAAAGTGAGCTCAAGCACAGGTGTGTGTGTGAGGGCGGGGGTAGCAAGCTACCCTCCCTACCCCCTGCTAACTAGCGGTGGGGTAGTAAACCCTCGTTAAAATTCTAATGGCTCGTCATTTCAGCTACGCCAAAAGTAATTACCCATATTAAATAGCTAAGGTTTGTATAGTTAGGAAAAATACAAATTACCTACGAAACATGCCGGCTAGGCTAGCACATTGCGGCACAGGCCCACCCAGCGAGTGCCCGGCGGCACCGGGCCGGCCGGCTGGGTTAGTAAATGGTGGCGCTAGCTGACAGAGAGAGAGAAAGCATGGAGTGAAGGGTACCATATTGAATGTTTGTTAACAATAAATAAGGGTGTAAGTACTTAATCTTACTGCCTTCCTCCAAAAGGAGGGTTCAAATGTAAGGGGAGAATGTATCATTCAGGCTTCCATCCAAACACAAACCGTTGCCAGTCACTGCCGGCCGCTGGTATGTGGATGGCAGTCCAAAAGAGGACTGAAGAACACTGCAGAATAGAGGTCTCCCACTGGCAGCTGGCCCATCCGGCACAGGTTTTCCTTGAGCGTTGCGTCCATAAGGGAAGGCTGAGCGGCTTAACAGTTGCTATGTAGGAGCCCCGGCCGGCCCCACAACCCGCCGGCAAGCGGCGAGATTGTAGGATGACGGCCAAAGGGTTGCGATGGCCTAGAGGGGGTAGGGAAATGGTCCTGTATGAAGTGTGGAAGGAGGCGGGAGGGTTGCCGGTCCTACCACACAACGAAGAAACTGTTTCAATATCGGCACCTTCCTAGGCGGCAGAAGAATATCTATTCTTCAACCTAGGGTCTGCCAATAGAGTTAAGGGGGAGGCGGTAGGCTTGCCGCCCCCTCTCAACCGGGGAGAAACATCGTTTCAGTGCCGGCACCACCCTAGGTGGCAGAAGAATGTCTATTCTTCAGCCTAGGCTCTGCGAGCAGAGGACTAGTCTTCTAGACCGCAGGGGAGAAGGTGGGTGCATCTTACAACCACTTCAAATGCAGCCTAGGGAGGTCTAGCCTCCTATGTCGGCGGCTGAAGCCGGCAGGGGAGTGACTACTCACCCTGCCGGCCGGCCACCGGCAAAAGACTGAATACTCTGAGGTTCTGTCAAAAACCTAAAGTTGGCTATCTGCCAGCAAGGGAGAGAGACAGAAAACCCTAGCCTAGTCAAACCGGAGTGTCTACTCAATGGCAAGACCAAGATAGGGTTGTAGCCTATGGCTGCACTCAGAGGGAAGAAGGGATTACCCTTAAATCTCCTCTGGAGACGAGTATCGATTTATATAATAAATCTAGGAGATATCTATCTCTGCCTGAATTGATAAAACGATACACAAGGGTAAACCGGGAACATGTATGAAAGTATGCTAAAGTACCTAGGCTAGTAGCCTAGTGGCAGGCGAGATTCGGTTACCTTAATCGCCGAAACTCTCGTATACGATCGATGAGGAAGAGGAAATATATGCAATCAATATATCTCACTAGTATAGATTGCCTAATTAGCTTCATATTTAATTGCTATTACAACTATGAATGTCATTCTATATCATGCATGAAGGTAAACTAAAGCGTGTAGGCTAGGAAGCCTAGTGCGGCCAAGGTTCGGTTACCTAATTCACCGAAACTAAAAGAATACAATCGGCATAATATATAACTTCCTAGAATATATAACTGAATAGCTTCGTAAATATTCATGCTATTAAAACTGGGAAAGTCGTTCAGGCTAACTAAATAACACATGCATTATGAATGACAGTGCCCTTGGCACCTCTGGTGAAGGCGAAGCTCCAGATCGTAAAATGAATCTAATTTCACTGTGAGGAAGGAGCTAAAATTTATTCACTGTAAAGATCAAATACTCAACTTTCCAGAGGCAGAAGAGGCTGGAGATTGCATGATAAATAAAAAAAAACAAAGCATAACGAGAGAGCAACAGGGAAAATCACCGTGCGAGACTGCTACAACTAAAGGAATAGCGCGCTGGGTTGACTACAGTGCCATCTAGATACTCTATAGTAGTACGAGAGGAAGAGTACCTTGATAACGGCTCCCCTTTTTGCCACTTTTCCCCTCGAAGCGAAAACGCTATTCGAGGTGAAGATCACTGTGTCATATCAAGCATACGTCACCTGATTATGCGATATCCTTAAGAGAAATTTTGAGGAGTTAGAGTTCTGGAGACCTAAAGGTGAATTCTGTGGGAATATCACTGTAGTTCAAATATCCCCTGGAAGCTACTAATAGGAACCTTCCATCAAGACGATGTAGTGGTTTGCGGACTGTGGCCAAAGGTAGCACCCAAACTGCCTACTATCCGAATGCTGACCACAACCTGTTGTTCACTACACAACAAACATACAACGTTGGAATACCCAAAACACCTAAGTAACAGTTCAACAGACCAGATTACTGGGCACCACCCCTTGATTTATACTGGGCAAGGGGACCCAGCTAGAACCTGACTTACCCCCTTTGCTTCTCCTGTCTTTAGCTTGCTGATCATAAGTAAAAGTATAAGAACATCAGGTGAAAAGGAATATCATAATTAAAAAACTAAGAAAAAAACATTAGCTGAGAAGGGGAGCACATTGGTGTAAGGAACTGAAATGAGATTTGTTCCGTAACCGAAATACAAACCACGCTATTTACATTGGGTTTACCTTTTAGCGCAGCTGAAATGACGAGCCAATAGTTTTAACGAGGGTTAATTACCCCCGCGCTAGTTAGCAGGGGGTAGGGGAAGGGTAGCTTGCTACCCCTCCCCCCCCCACACACCGGTGACTTGCTTCACTTCACTTTTGGCTCTGCGGTGAACAGACGTGTCTGTTCAACGTCCTCGTTGACAGCCTTTAATCTTTTTTCTGCTTTTTCTTTACTACAGCTTGTGTGTTTGTTTGAAGTTGACTACCGTTTATTATCATCTTACTATGCGTACGTGCCCTGGTGTTGCCGGCCGCCCTTGTGGGACCTTTATGTCGGCGTTAGATACGGACCCTCACACCCTTTGCCCTCAGTGTCGGGGCCGACGGTGTGACCAGGAGAAAATGTGTAGTGAGTGTAGGGAGTGGTCTGCCTCCCAGTGGGAGAGGTTTGGCCGCCGGCATAAGAAGAAGTCCAAGAGAGACCGTTCTCCTTCGGGGGTTGCCTTGAAGGAGGAAGGTTCTCGAGACTCTTTCGCCGCCCAAACCTTCTCCGAAGCTCCCCCTCGACCGGCTCCTAAGGAGAGTCGGCCGAGTGGTAGCGTAGGCCCTAGTTCTGTTTCCCGACCTTGGGTGGGGGGAGAGGGCGTCGCCTCCCATAGCGGGGCGGTTCCCCCTCCTCCTCCGGGGGAGGCCATTGATAACTCCCTGTCTAATGATGATATCTTACAGATTTGGGCTTCCCTGGGGCTTAAGGGCTTGCCCTCCAGGGTCGCCTTGATTGACCTTGTCTCGTTGGGGGCCGCCGTTAAGCAGTCGCCGGCGGTAGCAGAGGTAGACCCTCTGTCTATCGTTGACGTCGTGGTGGCAGAGGCCTCCGACGTGGCTGGGCAATCCTCTGCAGGTGCAGTTGAGGATGATGGTGCTGATGGCTCTCCTCCTCTTTCCGTACATCCTTCGAAGGGGGAAGTGAGTCCTACGGGCTCTTCTGCTGTTCAGCTTCCTTCTAAGGGAAGTGCTTTGACTGAGACTCCCCTTCGGAGGACTGATGGTCCTGATGCTCTTCCCCGTGGCCGCCTCCGCCGTAAGGCTCACCGTCCGCTGCGTCGCAAGGGCCTCCCTTCCCCTTATAAGGGGGTTAAGAGGCGCCTTTTTGGATCTTCTTCCTCCGAAGGGGACTCTCCTCGTCGTACTCAGCCTACAGCTCCTGCTCCTTTGGACCTCTCTGCAGACCGTTCTCCAACTCCTGCTAGATCTTCACCTTCTGGGGAACTCGTCACCCGATGGGCAACGGTCCCTTCGGGGCAAAGGGAGTCTTCCCTTCCACGTGCAGTGCTAGCGCACAGGCGCTCTCCTGCTCGTCAGCGCTCTCCTGATCGTCAGCGCTCTCCTGCTCGTCGGCGCTCTCCTGCTCGTCAATGCTCTCCTGCTCGTCAGCGCTCACCTGTTCGCCCTCCTCGTCAGTGCTCTCCTGAGGACACCCTACATCCTGTGGTTCCTGAGGAACGCTTAGCGCGCCAGCATTCTTCTGCTCGCCCTTCTGCAGTGTTAGCGCACAGGCGCTCTCCTGCTCGTCAGCGCTCTTCTGTGCGTCAGCGCTCTTTTGAGGATCATCGCTCTGTGGTCTCTGACCATCCTGCAGTTCCTGTTGAACTCCCTGCGCGCCATCAGTCTCCTGAGCTCTCTTATCCTGTGTCTACGCAACAACGTTCGCGTTCTCCAGCGCGTGTGTCAAAAGCACATGTTCGCCCACGCGCCTACGATCTTCCTGTTCCTGTTCGTGAATGCGCCGCACCACCTGTTCCTTCACAGGATCTCACGCGTCGCCCTCCTGCTCGCCAGCGATCTCCTGCTCGCCAGCGATCACCTGCTCGCCAGCGTTCACCTGCGCGTCAGTGTGCACAGGCGATTTTTGTATCTCCTATTCATCAGCGTTCTCCTACGCGTCAACGATCACCTGTTTATCGGCGATCTCCGGACCGCCCGCGTGATTTACAACCTGTGTGCACGCGTTCTCCAACGCTTCGTCGACCAGAGGTTCTGAAGGGACATGGTTCTCCATCTACTAGCTCGCCATCGCGCGATCATTCACCTGCGCGTTCTGCGCGTTATCGCTCGCCAATGCGACAACGCGCCATCGCCCACCTGCGCGTCAGTGCTCGCCAGCTCACCACCGATCGTCTGTTGATCTACATCGCCAGCGATCTTCCTCGCCCACGTGGCAACGCGTTCCCTCACCATCGCACCAACGCTTTCGTTCGCCAACTCGGACACGCGCTCGTTCTCCTGTACATCCTCACGCCCACTCGCCTGCGTGCCCGCGCGATCATCCACCTGCACGCCTGCGCGATCGCTTGCCCGCGCGACCATCGTTCGCGGCGAATTTCGCAGCCAGTGGTAGCAGCAGGAACGCGTGTTCGTAGACAACGCTCGGGATTGCCGCCATCCAAACGCAGGATGGTAGGCAGGACAAGGAAGATACTGAGGAGAGGTTAGTGCATCATTCTTCCCTACCTTCTTTTCAGGCAGGTACTGTGGTGTCCACTCCAAAGGATCGCCCGATCCCTTTCCCTCCAGCGAGGATTTAGGACTCTGTCCTTGGAGCAGCAGACTTGGTTTGGTCCTCTGATGCGGGCGTTAGTGAGAGTTATGAAGCCAGCACTCACCGATCAGGGCAACAAACCAACGGCTGTCTCTCCTACGCTGAAGAGAAAGAGAGGAGTGGACTTCGTGGTGACTTCCTCCAGGGCGAAGTTGGTTCCCAAGAGGTCTGTCGCGAAGCCCCCTTCTCCTGCTCAAGTGCTTTCTCCTTCTCCCATGGACGAAGCCTTTCCGTCCTCGGGTGAATCCAGTGAAGCGGTAGCCTTCCCCTCGGCACCAAGGGGGGAGACTTCGCTTCGTGGAGGAGAGTCGTCTCGTGAGGAAGGGGCTCCTTGACCCTCTTTGTTGGGATCCTGTATCCCTCCCAGGAGGGAATCCAAGGACTCCAAGACCGTCCCGAAATCATCTTCGAGGATTCGTCAGGAACCCGTGGCTCCCCGGGGGAACGTCCACGCTTCATCCCAGGAAGAGATCCCTGGGACAGGAGACTTAGCTGCCAGCCCGCAAGGAGGAGATCAGCAGGAATCCGAACATGCCTTCTGGCAGGTCCTGAGCCTGATAAGGCAACTTAACGGGCTTATGGACCCTGTGATCGCCCCCCGTGAATGCAAAGACACTATCTTAGATGAGGTGTTTGACGTTCGGAAGGCCCCTAAGTCCAGTGCGGGTCTGCCCTGGTCTCGGGGTCTGAAGAGTGCCAGAGCTAGGGCCAACGCTCAGCTCGCGATTCTTGCCTCCTCCAGTCGTTCCTCTGCCGGGAACAAACTCATCCCTCCTCCTCGTCTTCAGCAGAGGAGGTATTTCGAGATCCTGGGTGAGTCCAGCCTCGCTCTTCCTCTCCATCACTCTGTGGAGGAGCTGGCGAAGGGAGTTCCCCTTGAGAAGCTCTCTGCCCGGCAGGTGTCGTTCTCGGCGGCAGAGATCCTTAGCCACGAGAAGGTCGCTAAGTGTGCCATGCAGGCCACTTCGTGGCTGGACTTTTGGCTAGGATCTCTGGGCATCCTATTGCGCTTGGAGGACTTGTCCAAGGAGACCAATAGGAAGGCCCTGGAGACCTTCTTGCTCTCGGGCACCCGCTCCATCGAGTTTTTGGCGAACCAGGTTACCACCCTGTGGGCCAACTCGGTGTTGAAGTGTCGCGATGCTGTGTCCGAGAGATTCCATCCGAAGGTCCTCGCCGTGGATGTGTGTAGGCTCCGACATGCTTCCCTTCTGGGGGAGAACCTCTTTGAGCTTCAAGACATGGAGCGAACAGCTGAGAGGTGGAGGAAATCCAGCACGGACTCCCTCCTCCATAGGGCCCTTACAGCTCGGCCCTATAAGCCTCCAGCTCCGCCGCAACAGCAGCAGCAGCCTCGTAAGGCTCCAAAGCAGGCACCGGCAGTTAAGAAGGTGGTGTCTAAGCCCCAGCCCTTTCCAGCCAAGGTTAAGAGGGGCGGTAAGTCCTCCAGGGGAGGCAAGAATCCTAGGTGTGGCAGTCCCCTTGCGTGTCCACCTGTGTGGGGATGCCTTCAGCGTTGCGTCCGCAGGTGGCAGCAACACAGGGCCGATGCTTGGACGGTCTCAGTGATCGGCCAAGGCTATCGCGTCCCGTTCACAACATCTCAACCTTCGCTGTCGTTGAGCTCCTATGCCACGGGATCAGCAAAGGGGCTGGCCCTTCAGGCCGAAGTCGAGACCATGCTCGAGAAGGGTGCTCTCCAGGAGGTCGTCGACGGCTCCCCAGGCTTCTTCAGTCGACTCTTTCTTGTAAAGAAGGCTGGAGACCTGTCATCGACCTCTCAGCTCTGAACGGGTTTGTCAAGCAAACCCGGTTCAGCATGGAGACAGCAGACACGGTCAGACTTGCGGTGAGACCACAAGACTTCATGTGCACACTGGATCTAAAGGACGCGTACTTCCAGATCCCAATCCATCCGTCTTCCAGGAAGTACCTGAGATTCTGCCTAGACGACAAGATCTACCGGTTCAAGATGCTGTGTTTCGGTCTCTCCACAGCTCCTCAGGTGTTCACCAGAGTGTTCACCCTGATTTCAATTTGGGCGCACAGGAACGGCATTCGTCTCCTTCGTTATCTGGACGATTGGCTGATCCTAGCAGACTCGGAGTCGACCCTTCTTCGGCACCGAGACAGGCTTCTGCATCTTTGCCAGGATCTGGGGATCGTGGTTAACCTCGAGAAGTCCTCTCTGCAGCCGTCCCAACGACTGGTTTATCTAGGCATGCTAATAGACACTAATCTCCACAAAGCCTTTCCATCAGACGACCGGATAGCAAGGCTGAGGAGGGTGGCGGAACCCTTCCTCTGGCGAGAAGAACTCCCCGC